>NC_139232.1:13121666-13148546 GCF_977018435.1 Lepisma saccharinum
AGCCTACAATTGTGCGTTATCAATGAAGGTGAAAATGGGATTTTAAACTCACCCCTTCAGTTCTCTCTGAAAGGATTACATAAAGAAACAAGAATGATGGCTAGGGTCTTCCTGATTCGTTAGTTTGCCACTTGAGTGTTGTAATTCAGTTGAATCAATAATAATGGTGAGATCTGTCGTATCTGTTATTTCAAGAGAATGGGGTCTCATTTAAATCTTAAACGAATAGCATTAACCAAAATATATTACTTTTTCCAAAATGTCCACAAATTCTGAACAATCGTAAATAAGTGAATTCTAACTGGAAATATTTTCACTTTCATTTTTAAATTATCAGGAACTGAGATGAATGAAATGACGTGGAAACAATTGGATTCTTTTCCATTCATATGCGCAATTGCTATCTCTCGCCTTCTTCAGTTTCGTTCACACTATCAGTATTGTTGAATTATTTCATGAAAACACTGAAATATTGCAGTACGTCCCTTTTCAGCTTAATCCGATATTATAGCAAAGGAAGAAACTATCGGATGCTGCTTACAGAAGGGGGAAGTTATAAGGTCACTGAGGAACAAACTACAGAAACAAGAGACACTTCACAGCACACAACTGACAATGGCAAACTGTCACCAATAGGAAGGAATTCTCCTCCTAGAAGCTAATCTTCCCGCTTCTGGGAAATCCCCCCCTTATTCCGAGGTGTGTATATCGCTTTGGTCAGGTCTACCGAACGAAAGATGAAACATACGATAAACCTTGAAATTCCTGGCACCTGGCTGGAGCCTACAGACTGACCACCGCCAGGAGACAAATTTACTACAACTACGTACTTTCTCTTTCCCTGTTCATCTATTGTTTGCAAGAATTAATGTATCAAGGATGGACTTTTATATCACAGAAGAAACTAAATTCCAGCTCACTTTGAGTTCTAAATCGCCAAAAATTTATGACACTTACATAGCAATTTAAGTGTCGCAAAGTACTGTAAAAGTAACCGTAGAAGTAACTGTTAAAAACGTTACTTCTATCGTAAAAAGGTAACTCAGTTGCAGTTACAGTTACTCACTTTTAAAAGTAACTAGTTACAGTTACATTTTCTCAAAAAAGTAACTGTTACTTGTAACTTAGTTACTTCCAAACACTGGTTCGGATCCCACGTCAAAGTGGAAGGGAAGTGTGGATGAGCAATAAGCAAATTTACTTAAGATTTGCTAGGTGCCCAGCACTTGCGAATTTCGCACAGGGACAAAGGGCACACGCCTCCAAAAGCGACAAAGGAAAAATGATGATATGATGAAATTGATGAATGGAACATCCATGAACATCCATGCCCAAGGCATAATTCGATGCTGGGACCACTGGTCCCTATATAAATTTAGTTTCATAGCTTTTCTCCATACAGTTTCCAGTAGGATCGTTTTTTTACAAGTAAAGAAATCTATCGAGAATTCAACAACATGTTTTGCAAGAAAATTGAATAGATACAATTAATAATAAAATTAAAATGGTTACATTTTGAATACAGAGTGACCAATACTATTTAAATCATAAGATTGATATTTTGTACTTACGCAAAGGAAACCCTTAATTAATGAATAGTTTCGTTGATTCCAATGCTATTTATGTTTCACATGAGCTTTCGTATTAAGTATCATACAGGGGAATTCTGTATGCTCTTTACCTTATGGAAGAAAAAGTAACTTAATGACTGTGGTATGAAACCAACATTAAATGGAGGCTCATTTACCTCTCCCTGTACATTCTGACTTATGCGAGCTCTTATGACCACTGTGCAAAATCCTACAACACATCTTATTTCCCAAACATTAGGATTATTCTGCAACTGATATCGATTATGACAGTCATAGAATGGCTTAGGATTAATGAATTTAAAAAGAATTCACTTCATAGAAGAAGTGTTGTTAGAATTTTGTTCAGAATTTAGGAGATTGTGCCTCGGAAGTAGGTAATTTTAACAGACTTCATTTTCCTTTTCCAAAATACACATCAAGAAAATAAATAAAGTACTTGAATCCAATATGGCCTATATAAGGTAATTTTCTTGACCATAAATATACAGGACGTTGACATACAACACTGACAACTATTGACAGTGTGCAGGAGACATAAAAGTGGTAGAACTTTCCTTCGTAAGAATTTGCTTGTTGAGTTCTCGTGTCAATGTTACCAGCTGTTAAAAGTGGCATTTTGCATCCTGTATGTATGTAATCCCATGGAATACCGTTTTTCTTGCTGGCATTTATTTTTGGAGTCGGATAAGATTCTAAAAGTGATAATACTCAATGGAAGGAATACCATGCCAGCAGAGGCATTGCCGGGTCACTGATCTTACCCTGTACTTTCATATTATACACGTGTCACCTCATACACATCTGTATGATATGATTTATTTCATTCCTTTGACCATTGTACAGTGGTTGTTTTCCACACATGGTATGGAACATGTCAGCACATTACAGTTAATAATTATTTTCAAATAGGTACAAGTATGAAGATATTATACATAACATTTAAAAAACATTGATTACATTATAATTGATTCTCCTTGTTCTTGCTAATGTTAGTTGCAAGGTTTACATTAATTTACATACATATAATAGATAAAATCAATACATACATATACATGTCCTAGGAGTTCATTTAGGATGTGACAATTTGCAATTTATTGTCAGGTACTCTTTAACAGAATAAAAACAATGATCTAATAGGTATTTTTTTACATGCTTTTTATATGAGGTAGCTGATTGTATTATTTTTATGTCACTTGGAAGGTTATTGAACATTGAACAGCCATGTATTTAGGTTCTTTCTCAAATAATGTGGTGTTGTGTGATGGTATCGTGAGGATGCTGCCATTCCTTGTATAATATTTATGTGAGGAGTTGTTACATTTGAAGGAATCGTCTAAGTCAGTTTTTACATACATCAGCAGATGAAGTATATACAAGCATGGTGAGGGTAATATGCCTAAGTTTTTAAACAGTCTTCTGCAGGGTGCATTTCTCTTAGCTCCTGCTATTATTCTGACAATTTTCTTTTGCAGCACAAAAATTTTATTACTATTAGTGGAATTTCCCCAGAAGATTATCCCATATGTTAATAAAGATTGAAACATGGTGTAATATACCGGGTTCGATACCCGGTGGAGGCACATAGTGGTTCGGATCCCACTTTAAACTGTAGGTCCAGTCCCGATTAGCCTTACTGTGCATAAAGTGGACTTAAAACACCAAATCAATCCAATCCAATGGTGTAATATAGTATTTTCAATGTTTCCAAGTTTGATATTGATTTCAGTGTATTAATGGCAAATATAATTTTGCCTAGTTTTGTGGAAAGGTGATCTATGTGTGGGTCCCATTTTAAGCTTTCGTGAATCCGTACTCCCAGGAATTTGACTGTTTTAACGTGATTTACTGTCATATTACCTAATGTAACATTTGGTTCATTTATCATTTTATTCCTTGTGTGATGGAAATTGACAGCAACAGTTTTGCTGCTGTTTAATACTAAATTATTGTCAGAAAACCATTTTCTGAGTTTGATTGTTATATGTTTGATATTAGAGTTAAGGGTTTGTTCCTTACCACCGGTGATGGCTACACTTGTATCATCTGCATAAAGAGTCGTTTTTGCTGAATTTAAATTTATTGGCAAATCATTAATATATATTAAGAAGAGTAATGGTCCAATAATAGAACCTTGTGGAACTCCACTTGATATTGTGCAGGGTTTTGAGACAAAGCTAGATTGCACACCGTCATCCTTTCTGTGGATAATCTCGACTATTTGCATACGATTGCTAAGATAGGATGTGAGCATCATGTGCGATGCCTCTTATGCCATTATGTTTTATTTTTTGTAATAGTTTTTCATGGGGTACTAGGTCGAAGGCTTTTGTTAAATCTAGAAAGAGTCTCGTGCATTGTCCCATTTTGTCTAATGTTTCTCTTATATATTCCAAATGATATCATATCATTCAATCTGAATTATCTCCTGTGCATTGACCATTTGGCATTGAAAACAAAATGTTTAGTAACAAAGATTATAGGGGGGACTTGGGAGTGATAAAAGTCTCACTTCTCTTATCTATGTGTGTGAGCTGGGTAAAAGGTGGAATCGGGGCCCTCACTGATTTTCCAAACATGCCTCTGCATTTAATACACATCAAAATAGAGTAATTGTGAGAGATTCTCTCTTGAGATATCAACCAGGCCCTTTCTGAATATGTTTTCAAGCTTTTGACAGCTAGCATCACATGATGTTAGCTCTTGTCAGATTGGAATTATATCCATAACTGACCTGGCTGATATCCTGAGAAAATCTCTTCATTATTTGCTGCCAGGAAATTTTCAAGAATTATTTTATAATTTTGTTTGATGGAAAAGATTGACAGTACATGGCACCCTTAAAAACACTGTTGTGATAGATTAGGATTGTAACCACTTCCCATCAATTACTTACCATTTAACAAAGAATAATGAACCAGTGTGGTTATCCAAGAGCAAGATGCAAATCAAATGAAGGGTAAGTGAGTATGGCAGGGATCCTCCACTTACTAGACAAAAGTGTCCCCTGGCAATGTAAAGTTAATTCCATCACTGCCAGCAAGCTGTCCCTGGGACAAGTAATGTACATGTGTCCACAAAAACAAAAACACAATTGTTCAGAGTGTCAAGAGTTGGTTGGTTTCATCTTGATCACAACTGCTGAGAATTCTCCACAGAACAAGTGACAGTACACCCCAAAACTCCCTAAAATTCCTCAATGCCTCATAATTTTTTTCACAAATGCCTATTTTTGGCAATTTTGGCTCTCCATTTACCCTGAAACCCCCAGATGGAAAATTATGGATAAACCCTGATAAGTGGAACACGTTGTGGCAATTGAATGCACATAAAAAAGAAACATTTTGTTACATTCTGGCACATCATGGTGTTTTGTATCTTCTCTGGATATCAGTGGCATAACATTATTGAATGCCAATATGCCCTGCGTTCCCTGATTTAAAATGGCGTAAACATGCGTAAATGCTGTAAATAAAAAGTAAAACATTACTAGAGTACAACACACATATCTTTGCCATTGTGTAGATACCAATCTTCGTTTCGTCTCCCTCTCTCTTAGCATCACGTGTTCTACCCTGCTCGCCAACCTTCGCTATTGTTGCCATATTGTCATTCCATTCCTGGACGCACTCGCGCAAACATCATCGCGGTTCACACCGTTCGGCAGGGACAGTAATGTGGCAATATAGCACGGCGTAGTGGTTGCTTCTTTTATGCAGTGCATGTTCATTGGCTAGCTAGTAACTAGTGTTGCCAACTGTAATAATGAAGCACTATTTCTGTCACGGAAGGGGAAAGGCAGGTAAAGTGACGGTGAGTTTTGTTGAATTGGAAGCACCATATTTTTATTTTATACTAAGTATTTGACCGGTTTGACGTTGTGTGCGAGTGCTTCTGAACTGTAGACAATTTACCGAACCCATAGCTGTGTTCAATGTTATCTACTGGTTATAATCAGGGCTAGGATTTATAGGTAAATACATACTTTTAGTTTGACGAAATATCACTGAAATTTTGTGATATCTTTGCGAATAGTAATGTTTGTAGTGATTTAAGGTACATTTTATTGTCAATATTTTTCCATATTTCTAACTTTTATAAATACTTACTTTTACATATTTAAGGAAAATATACTTAATTTTACATATTTCAACAGGTTTAATTCACAAATTTTTCATATTTCATAATTTTGGAATTGTTCAAAATAAATAAATTATGTGGCTCCAACAGCATTTCAACTCTTGGCTTCGGCACATGTTCTTGTAGAAATTGCACAGAGGAGGCTGTCATTTTTGCTGCTTAATGCGATGCATATTGTTCTCTGTGTTAAAATTGCCATGCTTTGATGGGTGACCAAGTTCATAGCAGGGCTGGCGGAAAGGAAGGGCGAACCGTGCCACCGCCCAGAGCGGCAAATTTTCAGGACGGCAAAATTTGAAGAGAAGAAAAAAAGAAGCCTATTGAAAACTGTGGTTGAGCGAGATATTCTTTTGTGCTTAATAGTATTGAAATAGCATAAGAAGTCTCATTATTTATTTTATATTTTGATGTTTTACTTAGGAATATATTGATTTTCAATTTCCCGTTTCTGCATCTGCTGCCACCACCCAGGGAGGCAAAATGACTAGCGCCGGCCCTGGTTCATAGCAAAAGAAAAAGACACGCAGCTTATCGTCTAGTGGCAGTATATGTACTTGTTATTGTTGTGGAAGCCGGCATCGTTTGTAAATGTACAACAAAGGCAACCGACTGTGGCCAATCACAAAGAGGAAATAATAATACTACTTGAGGAGGAGTGTTGTGGTCCAATTGTCGCAGGTTAACACGTTGGCATATTATTATCTGCCGTTGCAGTTCCGTACCAGTGTATACGGGTTTTGGGAGTGAACAGTTCGAACGCCACCAGTGCATTAATGCAATGAAAAATAATATTTTTTTATTTTGTTTGAAATCACTCAAATAAGGAATTGTATGAAGAAGTCTTCTTTGCAACATTTTTGGTAATTTTACGTATGTGTTAGTTCATATTTTGCAAATTTTTAGTCCATATGTATGTAGCTACATACAAAGCCATTTGTTAGTACATATTAATCCTAGTCCTGGTATAATGCATGACGTTTAAAACTCAACGTTAGATAGACCTGAATTCTCTAATTTTCTTGTTGTACATAACAGCTGTGCATCAGCGCACTGCAGCGATTTTTCTATCTGCTCCATTAGCAAGACTGTTTCTTGAGTTGTGTCGCGCACCGTACGGCAGAAATATCTGTGTTGGACTCTAACTTATATGTGTTTGATCTATATGGCATTATAATAGCTATTTGTCTTGATACACCTTCAACGCCGCTCCACTAAACAGCTCTTGTTCTATCATTTTTATAATGCCTTTTCTGGCCAGATGCCGGGTAGGTTTGGCATACAGGACTCTGCCTGCCTTGGGGCGAAAGCTTGGATCTCTACAGTACGGGCAAAATACTCCCCTGTACGTGGGCGTACGTAACAACCTGACTGGTTCTACAGCTCACGTGACCCTTCCTGCCTGACGATGCGGAAGACTAACTTATCCGGTTCTTCACGCTCCGTGCTCGTGCTGTCTGGTGATACAATAAGCAATATGACCCAAGTAACTTTACCTAGCTCGAATATATCACTTCTTTGTGTAATGTATTACACAAACAGCGATGTGTATTAAAAACTAAAAACACAACACAGTTTTCGTCAGAGTTTCAGTCCTTGTGGTATGAAAGGTTAGAAATAGAAATTATTTATTCATGGGCGAAGTTGAGCCTGTGGCTGCTCTACCACTTTGCTAATATATAAAATATAAACTATTTTAAAATGTTTATCAGTTTTTTTTATGACGCAATGTGATGTCTGTTAGACAATAGTCTGAAATACTTGGCACTATTACGTCAGTAGAGTGTATGACAGGTGGATCATCCACCGACCTCTGTGGCGGAGTGGTCAGTGGTTATTCATTGTGACTGTCCCTTAAACTTTATCAATATCATCACATATAATATTCATCTTCGCGATTAGCAAAAAGTGACAGTAAAGCGAAGTAAAATAAACCAAATAAATCAATAATTAGATCATGCACAATAATAATGAGTCTACTATTGTTCAGGAATTGCTTGTGATTCTGGAAGGTATTTTAATGAGTTGTGTCATCCCAAAAGGTTTCCTTCTTTAGCTGAGTGCACTGAAAGAAACAAAATATAGTTTTGTTATACTATGTGTCGGGCAAAAGACTCCGAATTGCGTAAGGTTTTCTGATTTGAACTTCCTAATTAAAAAAAGCTATAAAGCAAAAGTCTTCCAAACGTTTCTTGCATGGTGAGGTATCTCATTTGCTAGCTATTAAATATGCATGAATCATGTTTTATTGGAAGCCGACCGACTTCAAGCAACAAAACACAATGAGATTGTACTTTCAAATAGACATTACTTATATCGACTAATCCCATAAGTAAACTATTAGCAAAAAGGAGCTTAGCCTTCCATTGGACTTGGCATTCCCACCTTAAATGCTTATACTACACCACTGCCGGATATATATTTATACACTTTATCAATTGTAAAGTCATTCTTTATACACTCTGTATATTAAATTATTTGTTCTCTTTAACCACAGGTCTGGAAATCAAAAGCTAAAGAAGAAGTCAGGGCTTTATGGACTGGTAAGTGTTTTATGATTTATAAATATTTCTGTATTTACTGAAAAGTCATTCAATTTTAATTTTCAATCATATACAGTAAAACTTCTCAATAACGGATAGGCCTGGGGGAAAAAATAAATGTTCCTTATTAAGAAGTGTCCACTATTCAGAAAAAAGTGTCGGATGTTACACAATAGGATAAGCATATTACAGTACATACTTTATGAACATAATATTTTTTCCCCCTACATTCAAGGAACAAAATACTGTACTACATATGGTAAATTTAAATTTACTAGAGTATCCCTACATACTTTACAAATTTCAAAAAATAAATACAGTACACGTAGTGTAATCCTTTGTTGAATTACTGCATTCAAAATGACACACTTCTCAAGATAACCACAAAGAATACTGTCTACTGTCTGCACTTTTAAAAAGAAATATGTTCGGTGAAACATGAAACAATGCATGCTAGTTCAAATACTGGCCGTTGTTGTGTCGAATTCCAGGAATTGCAACCGTTTTCTTTCAGGCTGTCCGTTATTAAGAAGTTTTATTTGCGTTGGGGAGGTAGTTTCCAGTGTCTGTCTGTTATTAAGAATGTCCGTTATTGAGAAGTAATATTGCCATTAAACCCCATGTAATTTCTGCCCCCCAAAATATGTCCGTAATTTAGAGGTGTCCACTATTCAGAGGTGTCCGCTAGGAGAAGTTTTACTACTTTGAGAACTATTAGATTGCTCTCTTTACAAAAGAGTTCTGGCACTTGTTCCAGAAAACTGAACAAAGGTATTTAATTGTCATTAAAGAATATAAGCATAGATGCTTGCAAAGTGCGGAAGTGGAAGGAATGTATGTGCTGCTGGCCATAATCCATCGAATAGCAGCACCATGGAGGAATATAACCTGCTTTAAGCATTATTAGTGCTGCACCATGTCGGTGCAGTGTAATGCATCTGGCTTGGTCTCAGGCTATGTGATACACGCTGGTTCGAATCTCCTGGGAGAAGCATAACAACTTTTCTCTTGAGATTTTGGTCAGTGTATGGTGGTGGGTGACCATCATGAAAAAAATTGGGGAGCTAACAATAAATAGCGTAACATGATCATGAAATCTTACTACAACGACTGGGGATTTCTCATGTTGACCACATGTCAACCTGTAACTGGTCAGATAATCTCCCACCTCTGCTGAGGCATGTGGGAGTGAGGCCGGAAGTCTGTTCTGATGGGTAGTTGCAGCATGGGTTATTATTAGGGCCTGGGACTTCATGTTATAACATATCATTTATTTGACATTGGATCGAATACTGGGGTGAGAACTTTACATATCTGATGAAAATCAGCCGAAATAGATGAACTTGATATGGCATATTTTGACATATTTTCCCAATTTAGCATTTTTACAACATATTTCTTCAATTTTCTCATAATAAGACATATTTCTGTATAATTAGGGTGACCATATGTCTCGGCATGTGCTGGCCATCCTGTCGATAGTATTAAAAATCCACTATTTGTCCCATTTTATAAAACTCTAGGAGTAAACTTGAAATATAGTCTAAATTTAAGAGTTTCAAGCAAATAATAATAATAAATGTTGGAATTTTTAAATTAGCATAATGGCAACACTGTGGCAAAGCAGCTGGTCTGCTTTTCAAGTACTTCATAACAATAAAAATGTTGCATTCTTGTGTGCGTGTTTTTCATTATTTGTAGAATAGTGGATAAGCATGGCCAAGAAGCGTATATGTAGTTCCAATACAGACCTGCAACAAGAATTCAAATTCCTGTATCTCGGCACAAACTCAAAAAGAAAAATCTCACGTTGTGTATCAATTACATGGAGTAAGTTTTGGGGAGGATATAACAGTTCTCAAGAAGACTGGTTCTTCTAATAAATACTTCTGGCATTCCTCAACTTCAACATAGATCCTACTATATGTAGGATTAACATCAAGTCATACCGAGATTATAATAATTAATAATTTTTCACAACGGGAGATTATATTTAATTTATTATTTATGATGTATTATTTATGTGAATAAAAATAATACATCAATAATAACAATAATTTAATAATTAGACCTAACTGATTTTTCAATGGGGTGATAAATTGAAATTCTTTGGGGGCAAAATATTATGGTCACCCTATGTATAATTTCAAGTGGCCGCGGTGGCTCAGTCGGTAACGCGTCTGACTACCATGCTCAAGGTCCCGGGTTCGATCCCCGGCCGGTTCAAATCCGGGAACTTTTCTAACGGTGGAAGCGGCCCCGGCGCCCACCCAGCGTCGAATAACATGGGTACCTGGGGGAAACCCTGGGGGGTAAAGGCGGTCAGGGGCGTGATGCTGATCACATCACCCCCACTCACGACCGGATCAAGAAAGTGTGGGGCGTTACCCCCACACCCCCTATACGCCTTCATGGCGTGGTGCTATGCACAGGGGAACACTTTACTTTTTTTTTTTTACTTTATGTATAATTTCATAATTGTCTTGCATATAATCGGTTATTTTATAATTTATTCTTTGTACCTTTAGCGCAACAGATAGTTTATATAATCGATGGCAGGAAGGAAATTAGGAACAAAGAAATTAAAAGCAGATGCCATCTTTTCTTACCAACTAATACAGAACAATAATACCATCCCTTTTTTTATTCCCCCTTGCCAACATTATTGAGGAAAAATGTTCTCTGTCATTGTTGTGCATGCACGAGAATCACTGTAAGAAAGTTTCAATTGTTCTAATTTCTTTGCCTTTTTTTGCTTCTCCAAACAATCATTCAAAAGTAAAAATAGCATTCGGTACATTACAGCCTCGACTCTATCCGCAATTGAGTATGGGAGTTTCAAGATCAATGTCGTTTCAGCCACACATGTATCAGTGTGTACACTCTGTTCCTGGGTATCTCTGGAGCAGGTGAACGAAAACAAGTCTCTGCACAAGTAGTGATGCGAGACGGTTCCACCACACGGTTTCCACAAAGGTGTAAAACTGACATAATAGTAAATGATAATTGCAGTGTACGTCACAATTTTTTCAGTATTTCTCCACTGCATTATTCGGTTAAAGGAATTCTGACTTCATTTAACACACCACCCCCACCCTAGTCAATCTTCCTTAGAGGATACTGACTTCCCACATAATGAGGAATTCGAAAGTACTGTTGTGATATTTTTGGCTTTACTGGGAATATTTCTGCATTTTCCTCTGAAATAATTTTCAATTCTTATGACATATTTTTCTATTTTTATGACATAATTACATACATATTTTACAGTTTTATTGAACATAAAGTCCTGGGCCCTAGTTATTATTACTTAAGCATAATTCGCTTGTTTTTGTACTTGATGTTTTGACACATTGCATGACAAAAATACATTTTTGTATTTTCTTCTGAACATCAAAGAAAGATAACATGCTAAATAATATTGACACACTTCTTGAAGATATTAAGTTTGTGAAAAAGTTGCTTCCAGCAAAATAAACAGAAGGCTTGCATAAACCCTGTACATTTTGCAGCCAGTCAACATCATATCGTCTTTTCCACATTAACATTTAGAGACACTTATCCTATATACGTTCAAAATAGTAAATGGATTCAGAGATCATTGTTTTGGAAAGAATCATGAGCTACATTTCATTCACCATGAGAAATGTTTACACATAAACATGCTCGGATTATGTTCATTTTCCTGGTGTCTGAATTTAAAACAATAAACGACATTACTGTTATGGTGTATACAATGATGTGGATTATAATTAATATTCTATGTAAATCATCCAGGTCTTTCTTTTGTTTCATTGTACTCCCTTTAGAATTTCTATTTGTTTAGTTATCTTCTTGTTTACCACCTCTCTGTCCTAATCATGATGATGGTCTGGTGGTGTGGCTGCATGGATGTGAACTTCAGGATCTCGTCTAGGAGGAGTGTTATCATCCCTCTCAATTACTCACATCCGTTTTGCACAAATAATGATGCCAAATCTATTGGCAACCCAAGTTATGACTGCCTTTTACTGATAATGAGACTATGGAAGGGTTGAAAATGATTTTTTTACAAAGTGAAATACTTCGGTGATTTTTCTGTCGAACACGAGGAGAAAGATGATATTGGGCTATAATGAGTTTGGTTTTGACATCCACTTTATGCACAGAAAGGCTAATCAAAACTGAACCTACAGTTTAAAATAAGATCCGAACCACAATGTGACTCCACCGGGGGTTATAATAATTCAGCATTTGATAACCTGATGAAATCACTCAAAACAAAGAAGTACCGATCTACAATATGAACATTATTGTTGATTTGCAAAATATTTAGTAAAAGCTTTTCACCTCGCTCCACTGATAATAGTGAACAAGGGGAATAATAACATTTGCATACACCAAAGAAGCCGATCAAAATACCATATGGAGAAAATCAATTGTAATCTATCTAGCAGTTGTTTATCAGTGGCGATGCTACATAAAGGGCAACTAGGGCACTGCCCCACAACAATTTTAACATAAAAAGTTCATCTGAAGAGACGATCGGTATATACGCGTAAATATTTTTTTTGTTTTTTCCCTCAACCCCTACGTTGCTGCAACCAGACTTACAGGGCATGCACCCTGTGCGAGGTTAATATATTTCTCCGTCCTGTTGGAGAGAGTCCAATTTCGGCTCTGCCCTGGAGACGTGACGTCACTGACTGATCCAAACATTTACAGCATAGGCAAGGAACCGGTCCCCTCACAATGGAAAAGCGCAAAATTCGTAGCCGTCTCTGGGCAGTAAACGAGGTGCCCTGCCCATTCATGTTTGCCTCGTTCAGTGTTTCCAACGCTTGGTATGCAGTTCATTCGTTCTTCCAGCCTGCAGCAATAAGAAAAAAATCCCTCGAATGCTTTTCTTCGCGCTTGTTCCGGCGACCTGAAAAGTTGACAACACTTTTTATTGCACAAACTAGTCCCTCGTATTTTCAAAAAGATCCTCCTTTCCTCTTTTCTTCCCATTGTAATACGGATTTGGATTTGAGTTAGTGTGTGAGTTTGCGTTGCGTTCCGTCTGTGCGTATTGGTCGCTTATGAAATAATTAGTTTTTCGCGATTTTATAGTTACTGTACGTGTTTATTTATTTGTGTAATTGTGTCTGTGTTCCAGCAACTTGACATGCAGAATATCTTCGTAAGTATAAACGAACTTTTTGGGGGTACATGGTTCATGTAAAGTGTTGTAACTGAACTTAACGCTGCATCATCTTCCTACTTAGTCATTGATATTAGTGGATACTTGGTGAATATGACATTGAATCATGTAGAAACTTTAATATCTACGCCTTTCAATTCATTGACAATGGAAGAGAAACTGCAGTGTAACATTTTCCTAATCATTCCAGTATCTACCCAAAGTTTAGTTACTGCAAGCGACGTTAGTATTCGAGGGTTTTTTTTATTCATGTATTTTTGTTCCATATGTTGCTGATTTTTCGTATTCCTACGTAGTGAGTATTTAATGCTCTTTGGAGAGATATCTTGATCAGAATGTTAATTTTATTCCAAATTGTTCGAACAATTTACTTACTCCATATCAAGGAACTCCCCTCAAAAACCTTAAAGAGGAATATAGAGGCTAACTGCCCCCCTCCCCACCCAAAAGAAAAATGTGCCCTGCCTGACTGAAAAGGCACGCGCCGCCCCTGTTGTTTATATCTAACGACCGAATCAAACAAATAAAACGAAATCAAGGATATGTGTATGTATATATGTTAGTACTCATTCCATGCTGGCCTGCTTCGTACATTATAATTTGTCTTTCCCTTCCGCTTTATCTGTATTATTATTGCAGTCGTTGCACACTTTGTAGCTACCTTCCCTCCCTTGCTTCACTCTGTCTACAATGCAAGACACAGATTTTGCTTTCAATTGTCACCACTCCCCCACCCTTTCTTTCTTGCCCCTGCCATGTACGATGCAAGATGGGTGAGATGGCGTCGCTTCAAAATCCCTCAATTTGCCATCATGTAATAAAGTCTCGAATGGAAAGGGATTTCAACATGTACATGAGTGTAGATACGCACACCTGCACCGTCGTGTGAGCGAATTCCCTACGACAAAAGCCAGAAGAGGGAACCGGTTTTTGCAGTTTTCTCTGCGCAGACAGCAGCCAGCTGAACACTATAATCAAGTTGTATTCATAAGTGAAGTGTAGCCAACTGAGGTATGATGAAATGAAGCAGGTGAAGTAGCATGGGAACATTCTATGTTTTGAAGAATTGATGGTGTTCAATGAATAACTACAATAAAATAATATTTGCATTGCAGATTTATTTGGTTGTGCATGTGCGAGTGTGCGATTAGGCAGAAGCTGCTACTGTGAGGATGAATGATGAACTAATGAAAGAGAAATGAACACATTCATTCCTAACCCAGAACTTAGGATATCTGACATCCTTCCAACATTTTAAGCCTGAACTTCATGTACTATAATAAAGTAAATTATTTTTTAAAAACATTTCAAATACACAAATGTTAATAATTTCCTTTTAATAATGTTTATTACCATCTCTACATTATAGCTTGGTTTATGAATGTAAAATGAAAATATAAGAACTTTAACTTAGTACTGAAATAAGCAGTGCCGGATCTACACATCTTGGGCCCCCCTGCAAAATATTACCAAAGGCCACCCTCTAGCTACCTACCTTTACACACACACACTTATATAATGTATGTGTGTGTGTAATTTTTGATCTCATGTTGACAAAGTCACGTCACATATAGTTTAGAGGGTAATTCAAAAGTCCCTTAACACCCTCTACAAAAAAAAAGGAACTAGGATGGGTACAATTGGTCATGATAGAAACAGGTTAGGCTTAGGGGGAACCACAAGTGTGTTCCAAGGGGACGTCCGCCATATTGAATTCAATTCAAAATTTTTATATTGATGTGATATATATGTACGTATATGACACTGCTTTCTCACACCTAGAAAATTATACATTTTTTCAAATAATGCAGTCATAACTATTTCCTGATTAAAAATAGGTTGAAGAAACTTTCACCACTGTATTTATCATGAAATTCTAGACTGATTCGATTCTAGTATGACTGCAATGCAGGAAACCCTGCATTTCTCCTGCAAAAAAGCACTCTAAGGCCCACCCAGCCTAAAATCAAATGGTACCTGGGGGGGTGGGGTAAATGCGGCCGCAGTGTGGTGCTGATCACATCTCCTCCAAGATGATCGACATTGAAAATATGTGGGGCCCTACCCCCACATACCTTAAATGTGCCTTGTTGGCACAGTGCCATGCACATGGAACTTTGCCTTTACCTGTATTTATTGTATTTGTTCCTGTACCCCTGAATAACTACGTTTATTTTTTACATACGCATGTAATTCTTGAGATTATATACCTCTAAAATAGATATAATTGTAATATAAATTGTTTGCTTACACATTAATCTTTTTTTTTTTTTTTGTAGTTTCGTTATGCCAAGAAAAGTGACATTGTCTTAATGGCATTTGGAATGTTTTTTGCAATCGTAACAGGTGCTGGTTTTCCAATAATGGCTTTTGTGTTTGGACAAATGACAGATACATTTATCAGTCAATCATCACAGGTAAATATCAATTCATTACAAATTAATATAAATTACATTTATTGAATTAAAGTATTACCATGTTGATACAATATTGTTAATCTTTTGTTAAAACAAGAAAAATGTGTGAAACATATTATTGTGTTAGAGGAATTAGAAATCTCAAACAAACACACGTAATGTCTTTCAGAATTTGTAAAGTATGAAAAGTAGGTAAAATAAAGAATGTTACCTTTGTAACATCATTATCTGTAATACAGATTTCATGATACTTAATTTAAATTTTTTATAATCAGTTGTTTCATATCGCACAACAATATATCTTAATAAAAACTTATATCATTATATACTTACAATCATTTGCTGTTTTAATCCCATGTAAATATTAATTGTATAGCAAATTGCATAACATATATCAAAATTAAAGAGATGTTGATGTGCTCTGAGTTAAATTTTCAGAAATCTGGTATATGTGGCAGTCATATGTTGTAAACACTGCTCTTCTGAAGAATAAGAAGATAGTAAATATTATGAGTAGTATATATATATATATATATATATGTAATAGGTAGTCTATAAATAAACATATTAGGTAGAAATATGAAAAAAATACTGCGTTGTAACATTTCTAAACATTTTCCAGGGATTTGCAAACTCTACCCAATCCAGCACTTTATACAGTTTAGAAGATTCTACTACTCCGCTTCTCCCTGCATCTAGCACACCCAACAATGCAACCTCATATTCCACCTATATTACGAGTAGTACACAAAATTGGCTTTCATCTTCCAGTACATTAAACAGTTCATTCCAGCCAGAGGCTGTACAGGAATTAATTTCATCAGTTACATCAACTACACAAGATGGATTTTCTTATAGGTAAATAATATCAAAGTTTGTGCCAAAATTAGAATAAGTCGTTTTAAGACATACTGTAGTGTTATGTCACATATTCTATTGTCTATTATATTATCTTATATTCTCAAAAGTTCACATAACAACTGTTGGATATTACAAAATAATAGAGTAAATGTTAGTACTAACATACTTATTCAGTTTTTTTATTCTTGTGGTGATGTTTTGTTCTGGTTTCTCAGAACGTTTTCAAGCTTACACTAGCAAGACATACTCATGCACATCCTTACATGGTTAGTTGCTCTACACTAATATACTAGTAGTGTAAGCGTGAAAAAGTTGTGGCAAACCAGCACAAATTGTCTCTGCAAAAATAAAAGTTGGTTTAATAGTAACATTTACTGGACTATTTTGTTACATTATATGTTTACTTTTATTGTTGACTTGTATACTTCTGTTGTATCATAAAAAAAAACATGTAGGGGCAAGGCCAAGGCAAAATGATCCCTCTAAGGCATCGTTTCTCAACCTATGGGGTGCGACCCACTGCTGGTTCCCAAGGGGGCATTAGGTGTGTCTCGAAGTCAGGCTCGAAAATTTATTTACTTTGTCTTAAAAACCTATTACATTTAAATTACTAAGATATATTGTTCTAACAATTTAAATTCAACCTGTGTTGAACGTAGTGTAAACTCTACATTTCTGTTATTCGCGCTCTACTATTGCTTTTCACTGGTATCTCTCTCGTGTTTATATCAAAGGAATCGGAAATATGTTGTTTTCGTTTCGGTCACAGCAATGAGTTCTTAATTATCTGGGTGTAACATGCATGTCGACTTAAGGTGTCGCTTAATATTTCCGACTGCCATTCAGATGAGGCAGTTGCTCATGCAGTTGTGTGAAAAGGGATTTTCATCTCTGATTCTAGTGAAAAGCAAGTACAGAAATAGACTTGATGCTGACTCAGATTTACGACTTAAGTTAACTACCATTGAACCCAACATACCCCATCTTATGTGGCAAACGCAACCCCAACCGTCAAATTAGTTCGGTGAGTAAAGAAAAAATTGCTTTGATTTTCAGCATGTGTGTTTAGTTAGATGTCAGGCTAAAGTAAATGAGTCTTTAAAATTACATATTTACTGTTATATAATGAAGTATGTGTAATTTGTTTAAGCAAGCGTAAAAGAGGGCTTTTTAAAGAACTCGATGTTAGCAAAAATATGATTATAAACTGGTTGCACACCCCTACAAAAGATTCTACTAGTGCCCATGCTTATGGGTTCCATTAACTGTAATATACTACAAGGTGACTGTAATATACTACTACCCTGACTAAAATAGGTTGAGAACCGCTGCTCTAAGGTATATTAAACCATATTTCCCATAAACATTGTAATATAAGAAAACTATTACACATGTATTTTGGTGCATATCTTAACTATTATTTAGAATTGGTTTGGAAATTTTAAATCGGAAATGTAGCATAGAGTAAAGACAAACATAAGATAATGCAAATGATCATTTTGCTCCTGGTGTAGTTTCTTAGGTATGTCTCAACAATGTAAATGGCTTGTCGAAATGTAGAAAACTAAAATGTTACTTTAGAAATTAAAAATAAACAGCTACACTTTATACATTTAACTTCGTTGGACTTACAGAGATAACAAATGAAGTCAATGCCATCATCCAGTACAACACATTGTTCATGAGGCCATTATTTACACATCTCACACATAATCCAACCTTCGTATCAATGTCAGAACTCTTGCTCCTTACAGTGGTCATTATGCCCCAATGCTGTTACAAAATGCTACAACAAAACAGCATCTTGAATAGACAGAACAAAGCATATACAAGTAATCCATTATATGCTTTGATCACTTCATTATTTGTGATTATTTTCAGAGTTACTATTCTCTACATACCAGTGTTGAAAAGCAATCACTTCCCTTTCATCAAGAGGATTTATAATAATATTTTTTGCCATAAATCTTAAACAAGAGATTGTGAGTGAAAGTATCTCAGACAGTCTTCATTCAACTGAAGAGGTAGTACATGAATTGCCGACATAATAGCACAACTAACAGAGCAGAATTTATGAATGATCAATTTGCCCTGTGGGAACATTTCACCCTGGTCTCCCCTACATTTTAAAGCAGGTAGTTGAAAGTATTAAAATGAAACTTTTTTGTGGTATTATGGTATAGAGCAGCATATGAATTAACCTTTTTGATTTGGGATGAATGCTATCTACTGAATCATTCATTTCTGAACAAAAATATATTTTATAAACATTCATCATACTGTACATACAAGAACTAGATAATGAAAAATGAAAAATTGCAGACTATTGTGGGGGAGTGGTTAGCGCAGGGTTTGAATCACAGCCTGGGCACTGGTGTTCTTTGTGAGTTTCTCTTCATCAATTTCGTCATATCATCACTCCTCATCATCTTTGTGATTAGCCAAAAGTGGCAGAAAACGACGTAAAATAAACCAAATCAATCAATCAATCAAAGCTAATGATAAATCCATAATCTTAGAGAAACCAATCACTTACCTCCCTGGAGAAAAATGAATCCAGAATCCAGGTGGTTAGTCAAAGGCGGTATTACTTTACTATACCGGAGACACCTATCAATGATTTATTTCACAATTTTTTACATTGCTAACGTACTATTCTGCATTGCGGAACATTTCTTTAGGTGAAATAATGAATTTCTAACTAAAATAATGTCTATTTCTTACATTAACGAGTACTTACTGTTGTTCGTTATTTCCCACAAACCATCCACGGATAGCCTCAAAAACCATTAACGTTAGCCCAAAAATTCACGATAGCTCCATAAACCATCAAGGTAACGAGGTATGCCTACTAGGTTAGGTTAGGTTCCATTAGCACTTCTTTCGTTCAATTTAGCATATACGGACAATACGAGAGCGTAATGTTCTCTCATGCAGAAAGCAAATGGCGGCAGCAGCAATAGCACGTCGGAAATAGATTTTTGTAGAAAACCATATGCATTCGCATTAAAATGGATCAAAACTACGCTACAGAAAATGATTTGCGTAAGTACTTTCTCCTGTAAATTTGAAGAAATCCGTCTCCGGTATAGTAAAGTGTTACCAAGAAAGCTTCAGTGTGTATTTTGATTTTCTTTTTTTCCATTGCTTTCTGCCACTTTTGTTAATCCTGATATTTGGAACAAATGGTGATGAAATTGATGAATGAACACTCACAAAGTCTGGGAATAGAACCCATAACTATCAGTGGTGAGATTGTGAGTCAATATGCTCAGCCACCAAGATGGCTGAAACTTCAATTCAATTGTTATATTTTTATGGGGGGGGGGACTATTCCCAACAGGGAAGGAAATTTACCTTTGTTGTCAATGGTACTTGGGATAATAGGGGTCCATGGCATCTCCCATTAGTTCGCACCCTGGTAAAGGTCCCTCAAAGAACCAAGCTTTCAAAGTCTCCATAGCACAGCTGGTCACTGCTACCTCTTCAGCATTAACCACCATGAAAGTGTCTATAATACTTAGATTTTAGTTAATAAAGTAAATATGAAAGTAGGTTTACAAATTACATTTTTTGCAAACTTTCTTTGTGACATTTTTGTGAAAATTATAATTAAGTAATCACATTTACTTTGATCATATATGATATTGTAAGAACAAATTTATACATGAATTATTATTTTGTTCTAACTAAAATTCAAGTTGATGATTTCAGCACTCCAGAGCTTCCTCCCGCTTGGATTGGTCCTCCAATGACAGCTGAGGAATTTACATCATTTATGACACAATTTGCATTATATTACCTCTACATAGGGATTGGTGTCTTTGTTGCAGGTGTTCTTCAGGTCAGTTTATTACAATTTACTATGATTAGTTTCAAATTGACATAATCCATGACATAATGCATTTTTTGAAACAGTTGACATGGAGTTTGTAAAGTAAAAAGATAAATTTTAATATTAAAATTACTTATCTCTGCCTTCTTCACGTTTCCCTTTCCTCCTTAAAATATGTAATATTGCAATTACATTGGCTTGTATTGAAGAAATAGTATTTCTATATCATGTCAGTCAGGAAACTGAGTTTATTTCTGAATAATTTAAAGATATTAAAATATATTTTGTCCCATGTTCTGTTACATATCAATTACTTTCAAGAAATGAAAATGCAGAGTTTCAGTACCTTGCCTGGAATTTTATTTTCTGAAGAAATTATCTTACATGCATTACATTAATAGTTCACTCAATAGGGAGTATAATTTGATACTGCATTTACATAACTGATGTAAGAATATGTGAATTCACATTATTCATTCTACAGATTTGGCAGGTGCTTATTCATTTGCATTATTTTATATTTTCAGACTCTCTGCTGGGAGGTGTCTTGTGAAAGACAAGTATTCAATTTAAGGCAGGAATTTTACTATCAGGTTCTGAGACAAGACAGTGGATGGTTTGATAAAAATCAAACTGGTGATCTTACAACAAAACTAGCAGAGTACGTAAAATACTGTCCTTTGCCTTTATAAGTGTATAAAACAAATGCCACCAAAGTTTCAATGTCAATGCTCATCACTGATGGATATAATTGATTTACACCTGCCTCTACTTGAATATACAGAAATATTGATGATGCCAGAAAACAAATGAGTGGTGAGACCCAAGAAGGCATATTTAGGCTAAAAGACCATTTATTTATCTGTTCTTGTTTGCTGGAAGGAGGAGTGAGTTAAAGGAGTTCAATCGTAGGGTATACATCCCCTGCCCTCCCTCTCTAGCATTTTCACTGTCCATACATGTACAAGGGGCAGTCAAATGACAACCATAATTTTTTTTCTATCTACTAGCTTTCTGCATGTAAGGTTACACAAGTTTGCTGCATTTTAGCATAGACCCCCACATATACAGTATGTCCGCCAAGTCATAGTGGGGTTTCAGAGTTCTATAATATCTAAACAAAACAAAAGGTAAAATAATTAAAAAGTTGTTTCAATAAAATAACAACATTGTTAAATACATTAACCAACAGCATTGCAGTTGAGTGTATATTGCAGAGGACATTTTTTCTGCAGCCGACAGAAGTGAAGAGGGAGGCTGTACCGCTAACCTCAAGAGGTAACAGGAGGAGTGGGTGCCAATGTAAGGCAAGTGCGGGGAAAGACTTTGGGGCAAGTGTACTATGGGATTATTCATATGCCTGTTTAGGGGCCCAGTTACTGGTCAGGCCTGCTGGACACAGGCCAGTGTTGTCACATTGGATTGGCAGGAAAGAGCTAAATCTCGCCTAAAACGGGGTTACTATTTCTCTGAAGCAACTAGAGCTAGACTGCAAAGCCAGGGCTACAACTGAGACTGTTTACATAATAGACAAAAAGATGGGTCCAGTATGTTTGCTCGACACTCACTTGCCCGACAACTCAGTTGCCCGACAGGTACATTTGCCCAACAACTCATTTACCCGACACTCACTTGCCCGACAACAACAATAATATGGAAACAAGGCTTAATTATATTACAACAACAATAGTGAGAAGTAATCTTTCCTTCTGCTTTTTTAAGGACTTCGGACCTTTCAGAATTACAGTTCATTCTGGGTAGCATTAAAAGATGTTATTATTATTATTGGCCGTCACTCTTACTCTTCTGCTACAAATTCCTTTTCAGTTTGTGGATGATGCATTAAGTAGCATTACTTAATAGTCTATAATGCAATATTGTGTGCAATACCACACAAGAAATCCAGGGTTTTTCGATTTATACTATCATTGAAAACAGTGGTGATGCATTTTTCTTTTTCAACTTTTCCTTGCGAGTTGGCAAAAGAGCTCTCCCACGAAGGATATCCTCTGTCCTACGTTGCACTTGTAACTGTTCCTTTCTGAGCTTATCAATTATTGTTTAAACACCAACATGAGATTTTCCAACAAGTGTCTCAAAACGTCTGTGCGATGCTTCGACTCGGTTTTGTGTTCTTGGAATACCAAGATTTACTCGATCTAATACGAACCAGAAATCTGGAGGAAATAAAGGAGGTCTTCGAGTTAATCTTCCATTTCTCGTTGTCCGCCTGATTTTACCACGTACATAATTATCCTCGAAACACTGTAACACTACATTTGCTTCATCAGGAAAAAGAGGCTTTATCTCATCAAATGCAGATGTAATATCACCAGATGGAAGGAAAGCAAGAGCTGGAATATGTTAAAGTTTCAAACTAAATGTCTCATCTTCGCCATACCTATTAGCAAGCCCTGATGACTGAATATGGTGCCATACACTTTGTCCTAAATGAAAGAAACACCCTTTACTAGCAGCATCTGGGAATTCATGCCTAGAAGAATTAATTGCTGCTTTTTTGAAGTCACTGATAATAAATTGAGGATTTAATTCAAGGTCATGTTCAGCTGCAAAGTCATTCAAATATTGAAATAAATGAGTATAACACTCTTCTGATTTGCTGGTCATTAAAGCGTGAACAAGAGGAAGTACTTTTGCATTTTCACCAGTTCCAACAGGAGCGTGAATGGCGTACAGTTGAAAGAAAAGTGTTGGAACAGTTTTAAATGATCCAATAAAGGGTGTCTTTCAACAGTGCAACATTTTTTTGTTCATGAAAAAGAGTATGTGTTCATTGTTAAAGGATGAGTCCTTCACTAGAAAATTCCCCTCACCAATAGTCCTAAGTTGTAATGAAATATCAATATTTTCCAAAGTAGTTGGCTAGGAGGCAAAACTTCTATACAAGCTCTTTTGACAACTTGACGTAGAGCTTGGCGACTAGGCATTGAAGGTTGACTTTGCTCCGGGACAGCATTGGTTTCTTCTTGAATAATTTGCGCTGGTGTGTCGCGAGTTTGGTGGGCCTTTCGTTTAATATTATCTACTGCTACAGCAACATCTTTTTTTTTGTTGCATCAGGTCCATGATTGTGTTCCCTCTGGTTCCGAAGTGGTGTTGTCCAGCTACAAGTACGGTGTTTGCAAACCCCCCTCCCCACTGGAAATGTCTTATCCAGAAACTCATAAACAATTTTGCCATAGTGTGGAGATGCACCGTCTTGTGGAAAAATGACATCTTCATCTTCATCTTGAATTTGTGGCACTGCTTACGATTCCAACATGTCAAGGTAGTTGTTTGATGTCACTGTAGGTTCTGCAAAGAGAAATGGGCATATAACTTTATCATATGTGAGGGCACACCAGACGTTCACCTTAGGACTGTTATGTTCATTATCCATGTAGGCATGAGGTTGTTCAATAGCCCATATTCTGATGTGATGTCGATGAACATGACCACACACATGGAATGTTGCCTCATCACTAAACACAATCTTCTGTAAGAACAGATCATCATTGTCCATTTCACCAAGCATCTGCACAGCAAATTCAAATCGTTTGGGTTTATTGGTTGGGTGGATTGCATGTAACAACTGCAGTTTGTAACCCGTAAAATGGAGATGTTTCATCAAAACTTTGTGAACTGTTGTCTTCTTCAGACCTAGATTCCGAGCACAGACACGCATCGATTTCTTGGGGCTCCTTAGGTAGCTCTCCCATACAGCTTCAACACTCGTCACTAACCAATGGCTTCCTGGAACATTTTGCATCCAATAAACTGGCCATTTCCTTAAGCCGGCGATCCCACCGGCGAATGTTATTTTCATGTGGTGCCTCTTCATTGTACACATGATGTTCACGACGAGCACATGTCATGGATTCAAATTTTGCAAGCCAAAGAATGCATTGAACTTTCCTCTGCACCGTCCACATCTTGAGTGATGGAATGGTGTCTTTGCTTTGCTACACTTCCAAAACTCTTTGAGTTACTCTTTAATGCAGTGTAATTATCATCCTTTGTTTTTGTTTTGTTTAGATATTATAGGACTCTGAAACCCCACCATGACTTTACAGACATACTGTATTTTCAAGTCTGAGTTATTACATGTTTTTACTCAAGAATAGGAATATTTGGGGTCTTTCCATCCATATGCCTACGAACTGAGGCAATTGTCAAACTTCCTCCTCCATTTGTAAACTTGCTGGTGTGGTAAGCATGCATAGAGATATTGAACTTTTATTTGCCATAGAATGTCTATAAGTTTTAGACTTTCAGGGGGCAAGAAACCACTGCCTGTCTATGGTGCATGTGTGTAGGGAAGGTGCCATTTTTAAAATGACAAAATGGCGTTTTGAACCTCGCCTGATCAGTGTTGCTCACTTGACGTCGTTTTGTAATTAACAGTTGATCCCTGATGCAAATTTGACCAGTATGCAGTCTGTTCTATAATTTTTATTAGACTATTAAGGTTTTTATTTGACCCTCACTCATATTTATATTTCTTTATTTGTATTTGCACGTCTGGTTTTTCATTGATTGATTGACTTGGTATTTTAAGTCCACTTTATGCGCAGTAAGGCTAATCGGGACTGGACCTACAGTTTAAAGTGGGATCTGAAACACTATATGCCTCCACCAAGTATCGAACCCAGGACCCCTTGATTACATTCGCATGTCTGGCTAAATGCTTAAATGGAGAAGCATTCACAAAGTCAGGGGAAAGGTTAATTTACACACAGATGTATGTGTGTGTGTGCGTGATATTATATTATAAAATATTTGATTACATTTAATGAATAATTAAATTTTTATATATATATATATTAAGTGTATAATATTGAACAATGATATTTTTATACTTACATGCACATGTGTTTTACTTTTATTGTGCTTAATGGACAAATATTAACGGTATCTTAAGCAGATACCACGGTGGCTCAGTCTGTAACTCGTCTGACTAGCATGCTAAAGGTAGTCTGACTTGCTAAAGGTCTTGGGTTCGATCCCCGGCCGTTTCAAATCCGGGAACTTTTCTTACGTTGACATGGGTACCTGGGGGAGACCCTGAGGGGTGAAGGTGGTCAGGAGCATGATGCTGATCACATCACCCCCACTGAAGACCGGATCAAGAAAGTGTGGGGCATTACCCCAACACCCCCTATACGTCTTCATGGCATGGTGCTAAGCACAGGGGAGCACTTTACCTTTTTACCTTCTTTTTTAATCTTAACTAGAAATTTGGCCTTGCCCATACAGCACACATCTCCAAGGGATGTCTGTCCGTAGGACGTCCACAACATCCAATTCAGATCCATGGATATTGTGGATGTCCATAAGACGTCCTAAGGATGTCCCATTCTGGATATCCAGAATGGGATATCCATGGTACGTCTATGGGGTATCCAGGACTGGATATCCATAGAATCTACCATCCTGGATATCCATACGACGTTCCATTCTGAATATTCATGGGATGTGTGGTATTACGTCCAGATGTTACCACAAATTTGACATAAATGTTTTGATATCAGTGTAGATTCAGTTATGGTATCTAGTCTCAATTATGTTAGCACTCAAACTCTGTTATGCAGTAATAAATCGTAAATTAACAACATCTCCCAAAGGAATTGCATTGCCCGTGGACCCATTGTCTTTTCAGTGAGTCACGCATGTGCACCAAAGCAGGTGAAAGTTGCCACGAAGCTTTCTTTGTATCTCATCTCGAACACACACAATGGCAGTTTGCATGAGGACGTTACCTTGCGTGAAGAATAAGTGCTGAGTGCTTACTATGCTTTGCGTGTGAATACAAAGTACTTTTTGGATGTATAGATGCATGTGTGTGTGTGTGAATTTGTGTGCGTAAGTTCGTGTGTGTGAGTGAGTGAGTAAGTGAGAGAAAGAGAGAGAGTGCTTGTTATAAGCATATGTGTACTCGAGGTCTTCAATTTGTGTAAATCTATTCTAGGGATGTTCTTTTCATATCCAAAGTATGTGCGAAAAATATCAGCATAATGTCCAGATTAGGTACAATTTTAGTCCAGAATATATCCTTATCCACAATGAAATAAAAACATCCAGAAAGTGTCCCTATCATGTGAATTCATGTCTGTAACGGATGGATTTTCAACCATCCCTTACAACAAACCAGATTGATATAAAATACATTTTATATTTCATAAAATATCTGAACTCATGGTATTTGACTTGGTGCTAGTCTTAACAATACTGGAAGCCTAGTTTATTATGCACAAATCAGCGTGCCACCACGAAAGCATACAGTCTCTGTCCCTTGGCGAATCAAACGGCATGGGAA
>NC_139232.1:13148646-13388828 GCF_977018435.1 Lepisma saccharinum
AAACATTTTCCAGGGATTTGCAAACTCTACCCAATCCAGCACTTTTTACGGTTTAGAAGATTCTACTACTCCACTTCTCCCTGCATCTAGCACACCCAACAATGCAACCTCATATTCCACCTATATTACGAGTAGTACACAAAATTGGCTTTCATCTTCCAGTACATTAAACAGTTCATTCCAGCCAGAGGCTGTACAGGAATTAATTTCATCAGTTACATCAACTATAAAAGTTTATACACAAGATGGATTTTCTTATAGGTAAATAATATCAAAGTTTGTGCCAAAATTAGAATAAGTTGTTTTAAGACATACTGTAGTGTTATGTCACATATTCTATTGTCTATTATATTATCTTATATTCTCAAAAGTTCACATAACAACTGTTGGATATTACAAAATACTCCCTCTGCCCCATAATTATTGTCCGGTACACTTTTGTTTGTTGTCCCATAATAATTGTACAATATTCAAGCTGTGACATTGGTGTATACAGAAGAAGTAAATGAAACACGGAAATGTGTCATACAACGTTATTACTCAAGGATCAGTACAAATTGGCCAATCAAGTATCCAAAAGAACCCAAATAAAAAGTTACCATTTTGGCATACCGGACAATAATTATGGGACAGAGGGAGTAATAGAGTAAATGTTAGTACTAACATAGTTATTCAAAGTTTTTTTTATTCTTGTGGTGATGTTTTGTTCTGGTTTCCCAGAACGTTTTCAAGCTTACACTAGCAAGACATACTCATGCACATCCTTACATGGTTAGTTGCTCTACACTAATATTCTAGTAGTGTAAGCATGAAAAAGTTGTGGCAAACCAGCACAAATTGTCTCCGCAAAAATAAAAGTTGGTTTAATAGTAAGATTTACTGGACTATTTTGTTACATTATATGTTTACTTTTATTGTTGACTTGTATACTTCTGTTGTATCATCAAAAAACATGTAGGGGCGACCAAGGAAAAATGATCCCTCTAAGGCATCGTTTCTCAACCTATGGGGTGCGACCCACTGCTGGGTCCCAAGGGGGCATTAGGTGTGTCTCGAAGTCGGGGTCGAAAATTTATTTACTTTGTCTTAAAACCCTATTACATTTAAATTACTAAGATATATTGTTCTAACAATTTAAATTCAACCTGTGTTGAACGTAGCGTAAACTCTACATTTCTGTTATTCGCCCTCTACTATTGCTTTTCACTGGTATCTCTCTCATGTTTATATCAAAGGAATCGGAAATATGTTGTTTTCGTTTCGGTCACAGCAATGAGTTCTTAATTATCTGGGTGTAACATGCATGTCGACTTAAGGTGTCGCTTGATATTTCCGACTGCCATTCAGATGAGGCAGTTGCTCATGCAGTTGTGTGAAAAGGGATTTTCATCTCTGATTCTAGTGAAAAGCAAGTACAGAAATAGACTTGACGCTGACTCAGATTTACGACTTAAGTTAACTACCATTGAACCCAACATACCCCATCTTATGTGGCAAAGGCAGCCCCAACCATCAAATTAGTTCGGTGAGTAAAAAAAAATTGCTTTGATTTTCAGCATGTGTGTTTAGTTAGATGTTAGGCTAAAGTAAATGAGTCTTTAAAATTACATATTTACTGTTCTATAATGAAGTATGTGTAATTTGTTTAAGCAAGCGTAAAAGAGGGCTTTTTAAAGAACTCGATGTTAACAAAAATATGATTATAAACTGGTTGCACACCCCTACAAAAGATTCTACTAGTGCCCATGCTTATGGGTCCCATTAACTGTAATATACTACAAGGTGACTGTAATATACTACTACCCTGACTAAAATAGGTTGAGAACCGCTGCTCTAAGGTATATTAAACCATATTTTCCATAAACATTGTAATATAAGAAAACTATTACACATGTATTTTGGTGCATATCTTAACTATTATTTAGAATTGGTTTGGAAATTTTAAATCGGAAATGTAGCATAGAGTAAAGACAAACATAAGATAATGCAAATGATCATTTTGCTCCTGGTGTAGTTTCTTAGGTATGTTTCAACAATGTAAATGGCTTGTCGAAATGTAGAAAACTAAAATTTTACTTTAGAAATTAAAAATAAACAGCTACACTTTATACATTTAACTTCGTTGGACTTACAGAGATAACACATAAAGTCAATGCCATCATCCAGTACAACACATTGTTCATGAGGCCATTATTTACACATCTCACACATAATCCAACCTTCGTATCAATGTCAGAACTCTTGCTCCTTACAGGGGTCATTATGCCCCAATGCTGTTACAAAATGCTACAACAAAACAGCATCGTGAAAAGACAGAACAAAGCATATACAAGTAATCCATTATATGCTTTGATCACTTCATTATTTGTGATTATTTTCAGAGTTACTATTCTCTACATACCAGTGTTGAAAAGCAATCACTTCCCTTACATCAAGAGGATTTATAATAATATTTTTTGCCATAAATCTTAAACAAGAGATTGTGAGTGAAAGTATCTCAGACAGTCTTCATTCAACTGAAGAGGTAGTACATGAATTGCCGACATAATAGCACAACTAACCGAGCAGAAATTATGAATGATCAATTTGCCCTGTGGGAACATTTCACCCTGGTCTCCCCTACATTTTAAAGCAGGTAGTTGAAAGTATAAAAATGAAGCTTTTTTGTGGTATTATGGTATAGAGCAGCATATGAATTAACCTTTTTGATTTGGGATGAATGCTATCTACTGAATCATTCATTTCTGAACAAAAATATATTTTATAAACATTCATCATACTGTACATACAAGAACTAGATAATGAAAAATGAAAAATTGCAGACTATTGTGGGGGAGTGGTTAGCGCAGGGTTTGAATCACAGCCTGGGCATTGGTGTTCTTTGTGAGTTTCTCTTCATCAATTTTGTCATATCATCACTCCTCATCATCTTTGTGATTAGCCAAAAGTGGCAGAAAAACGACGTAAAATAAACCAAATCAATCAATCGATCAAAGCTAATGAAAAATCCATAATTTTAGATAAATCAATCACTTACCTCCCTGGAGAAAAATGAATCCAGAATCCAGGTGGTTAGTCACAGGCAACTTCCCAGTGCCCCACAGCATACACATATTCCCACGCTAAGTGGTCTCTTCATTTCATTCTCTGAAAATGAAAGGTAGTGTATCATTTTTCGAAAATGAGCAAAATCTCTGATTTAATCTGGCCGATTTCCCGAGAACCCCTGTTTGAGGTATGTTGTCAAGAAAGCTTCAGTGTGTATTTGGATTTTCTTTTTTTCCATTGCTTTCTGCCACTTTTGTTAATCCTGATATTGGGAACAAATGGTGATGAAATTGATGAATGAACACTCACAAAGTCTGGGAATAGAACCCATAACTATCAGTGGTGAGATTGTGAGTCAATATGCTCAGCCACCAAGATGGCTGAAACTTCAATTCAATTGTTATATTTTTATGGGGGGGGGGGGGATTATTCCCAACAGGGAAGGAAATTTACCTTTGTTGCCAATAGTACTTGGGTTAATAGGGGTCCGTGGCATCTCCCGTTAATTCGCACCCTGGTAAAGATCCCTCAAAGAACAAAGCTTTCAAAGTCTCCATAGCACAGCTGGTCACTGCTACCTCTTCAGCATTCACCACCACGAAAGCGTCTATAATACTTAGATGTTAGTTAATAAAGTAAATATGAAAGTAGGTTTACAAATTATATTTTTTGCATACTTTCTTTGTGACATTTTTGTGAAAATTATAATTAAGTAATCACATTTACTTTGAACATATAGGGTATTGTAAGAACAAATTTATACATGAATTATTATTTTGTTCTAACTAAAATTCAAGTTGATGATTTCAGCACTTCAGAGCTTCCTCCCGCTTGGATTGGTCCTCCAATGACAGCTGAGGAATTTACATCATTTATGACACAATTTGCATTATATTACCTCTACATAGGGATTGGTGTCTTTGTTGCAGGTGTTCTTCAGGTCAGTTTATTACAATTTACTATGATTAGTTTCAAATTGACATAATCCATGACAATGCATTTTTTGAAAAAGTTTGACATGGTGTGTGCAAAGTAAAAATAGAAATTTTAATATTAAAATTACTTATCTCTGCCTTCTTCACCTTTCCCTTTCCTCGTTAAAATATGTAATATTGCAATTACATTGGCTTGTATTGAAGAAATAGTATTTCTATATCATGTCAGTCAGGAAACTAAGTTTATTTCTGAATAATTTAGAGATATTAAATTATATTTTGTCCTATGTTCTGTTACATATCAATTACTTTCAAGACAGTATGAAATGCAGAGTTTCAATACCTTGCCTGGAATTTTCTTTTCTGAAGAAATTATCTTACATGCATTACATTAATAGTTCACTCAATAGGGAGTATAATTTGATACTGCATTTACATAACTGATGTAAGAATATGTGAACTCACATTATTCATTCTACAGATTTGGCAGGTGCTTATTCATTTGCATTATTTTATATTTTCAGACTCTCTGCTGGGAAATGTCTTGTGAAAGACAAGTATTCAATTTACGGCAGGAATTTTACTATCAGGTTCTGAGACAAGACAGTGGATGGTTTGATAAAAATCAAACTGGTGATCTTACAACAAAACTAGCAGAGTACGTAAAATACTGTCCTTTGCCTTTATAAGTGTATAAAACAAATGCCACCAAAGTTTCAATGTCAATGCTCATCACTGATGGATATAATTGATTTACACCTGCCTCTACTTGAATATACAGAAATATTGATGATGCCAGAAAACAAATGAGTGGTGAGACCCAAGAAGGCATATTTGGGCTAAAAGAGCATTTATTTATCTGTTCTTGTTTGCTGGAAGGAGGAGTGAGTTAAAGGAGTTCAATGGTAGGGTATTCATCCCCTGCCCTCCCTCTCTGGCATTTTCACTGTCCATACATGTACAAGGGGCAGTCAAATGAAAACCATAATTTTTTTTCTATCTACTAGCTTTCTGCATGTATGGTTACACAAGTTTGCTGCATTTTAGCATAGACCCCCACATATACAGTATGTCCGCCAAGTCATAGTGGGGTTTCAGAGTTCTATAATATCTAAACGAAACAAAAACGAAGGGTAATTATTACACTGTATTCAGAGGCAAAAGGTAAAATAATTAAAAAGTTGTTTCAATAAAATAACAACATTGTTAAATACATTAACCGACAGCATTGCAGTTGAGTGTATATTGCAGAGGACATTTTTTCTGCAGCCAACAGAAGTGAAGAGAGAGGTCATACCACTAACCTCAAGAGGTAACAGGAGGAGTGGGTGCCAATGCAAGGGAAGTGCGGGGAAAGACTTTGGGGCAAGTGTACTATGGGATTATTCATATGCCTGTTTAGGGGCCCAGTTACCAGTCAGGCCTGCTGGACACAGGCCAGTGTTGTCACATTGGATTGGCAGGAAAGAGCTAAATCTCGCCTAAAATGGGGTTACTATTTCTCTGAAGCAACTAGAGCTAGACTGCAAAGCCAAGGCTGGATTTAACTACAACTGAGACTGTTTACATAATAGACAAAAAGATGGGTCCGGTACGTTTGCCTGACACTCACTTGCTCAACAACTCAGTTGCCCGACAGGTACATTTGCCCAATAACTCATTTACCCGATACTCACTTGCCCGACAACAACAATAGTGAGAAGTAATCTTTCCCTCTGCTTTTTTAAGGACTTGGGACCTTCCAGAATTACAGTTCATTCGGGGTAGCATTAAAAGATGTTATTATTATTGGCCGTCACTCTTACTCTTCTGCTACAAATTCCTTTTCAGTTTGTCGATGATGCATTAAGTAGCATTGCTTAATAGTCTATAATGTAATATTGTGTGCAATACCATGCAAGAAATCCAGGGTTTTTTGATTTATTCTATCGTTGAAAACAGTGGTGATGTATTTTTCTCTTTCAACGTATTCCTTGCGAGTTGACGAAAGAGCTCTACCACGAAGGATATCTTCTGTCCTACGTTGCACTTGTAACTGTTCCTTTCTGAGCTCATCAATTATTGTGTAAACACCAACATGAGATTTTCCAACAAGTGTCTCAAAACGTCTGTGCCATGCTTCGACTCAGTTTTGTGTTCTTGGAATACCAAGATTTACTCGATCTAATACGAACTAGAAATCTGGAGGAAATAAAGGAGGGCTTCGAGTTAATCTTCCATTTCTCGTTGTCCGCCTGATTTTACCATGTACATAATTATCCTTGAACCACTGTAACACTACTTTCGCTTCATCAGGAAAAAGAGGCTTTATCTCATCAAATGCAGATGGAATATCACCAGATGGAAGGAAAGCAAGAGTTGGAATATGTCGAAGTTTCAAACTAAATGTCTCATCTTCGCCATACCTTTTAGCAAGCACTGATGACTGAATATGGTGCCACACACTTTGTCCTAAATGAAAGAAACACCCTTTACTAGCAGCATCTGGGAATTCGTGCCTAGAAGGATTAATTGCTGCTTTTTCAAAGTCACTGATAATAAATTGAGGATTTAATTCAAGGTCATGTTTAGCTGCAAAGTCGTTCAAATATTGAAATAAATTAGTATAACACTCTTCTGATTTGCTGGTCATTAAAGCGTAAACAAGAGGAAGTACTTTTGCATTTTCACAAGTTCCAACAGGAGCGTGAATGGTGTACAGTTGAAAGAAAAGTGTTGGAACAGTTTTAAATGTCCCATCCATGATCCAATAAAGGGTGTCTTTCAACAGTGCGACATTTGTTTTTTGTTCGTGAACAAGAGTATGCGTTCATTGTTAAAGGATGAGTCCTTCACTAGAAAGTTTTCCTCACCAATAGTCCTAAGTTGTAATGAAATATCAATATTTTCCAAAGGAGTTGGCTGTGGAGGCAAAACTTCTTTATGAGCTCTTTTGATAACTTGACGTAGAGCTTGGCGACTAGGCATTGAAGGTTAACTTTGCTCCGGGACAGCATTGGTTTCTTCTTGAATAATTTGCGCTGGTGTGTCGCGAGTTTGGTGGACCTTTCGTTTAATATTATCTACTGCTACAGCAACATCTTTTTTGTTGCATCAGGTCCATGATTGTGTTCCCTCTGGTTCCGAAGGTGGTGTTGTCCAGCTACAAGTACAGTGTTTGCATACCCCCCACTCTTCAAAGTTTTTCGCTTCTTGCAACACCAATAAAACAAATCACCTCTGTTTTTATGTTTGGTCATCAAATAGCCATCTACAATTAACTTAGGGTGACCCCTTTTTGAAGCTATGAGCTCGCACACTTGAGCCATTTTCTCACCATTCTCCACCTGACTCATCCACCTAACACGAGGCAAAGCCGTGGTCTCACACTGACATGGGCCGACTATGTGGAATACAAAGAACGGGTGAAAAGAACAGCAGGTACTGCCATCTACTAGTGGTGAATAAAAAAACTACATGTCTGGAAAACGGCGTCGGTGAACTGAATGGTCGGACAACTGAGTTGTCGGGCAACCGAGTTATCAGGTAACTAAGTTGTCAGGCAACCGAGTTGTTGGGCAAATGTACCTGTCGGGCAAATGGAGTCGGGCAACTGAGTTGTCGGGCAAGTGAGTGTTGGGCAAACGACCTGATACGGAAAAGATAAGTACTTGGTCGATTCGTGATTTGGACAAACCTTGCTCCAAAGAACTACGTTGGCAATAGTAGTATGTACAGATGGACTTCTCTTCCACCACTGGAGGAGCAGAATTCTGTCGTCTGCTCACTGCACAAATGGCAAACTGTCCCGACAAATGTGTGGTTCTTCTTCCCCTTTCCACTTTTTTGCAAAGAAACAGAGATGAGGAATTGGCAAGGCTTGATCACTATTCACTGATTTTTTGCGGTAACTCTCTCATGAGTGATAGTTCTTTCTAGGAGTGATTGTGGCTAAATCACTGAGCGGATTGCAAAAAAAGAACGAAATGAACAAAAATCTAGATCGAAGGCATATTTTTTGGGGGGAGGGTGGGGTAGGGTGGAGATGATAACGTCTGATGGCCAGTAAAACTTTTGAAAAAGTCACACCACACCACTAACTGTATTGAAGAGTAACTCAAAGAGTTTCCTTACATATTTAGTGCAGTTCGATGTGGCTCCCGTTTGTTGCCCTACACACATCTAATCGATATTCCAATTCTTGCCACACATGACTCAGAACATCAGGTGTAACAGACTGGACCGCTTCTCTGATTTTCTCTTTCAAATGATGAATGTCGTTGACATGATCACAATATACACATTGTTTGATGTAGCCTCAGAAATAAAAATCTAAAGGCGTCAGGTCCGGCGATCGTGGTGGCCATGCTTTCCATTCATCCTTTCCTATCCACCTCTGTGGAAATGTCTTATCCAGAAACTTACAAACAACTTTGCCATAGTGTGGAGATGCACCATCTTATGGAAAAATGACATCTTCATCTTCAATTTGTGGCACTGCATACGATTCCAACATGTCAAGGTAGTTGTTTGATGTCATTGTAGGTTCCGCAAAGAGAAATGGGCCTATAACTTTATCATATGTGAGGGCACACCAGACTTTCACCTTAGGACTGTTATGTTCATTATCCATGTAGGTGTGAGGTTGTTCATTAGCCCATATTCTGATGTGATGTCGATGAACATGACCACACACGTGGAATGTTGCCTCATCACTAAACACAATCTTCTGTAAGAACAGATCATCATTGTCCATTTCACCAAACATCTGCACAGCAAATTCAAATCATTTGGGTTTATCAGTTGGGTGGATTGCATGTAACAACTGCAGTTTGTAACCTGTAAAATGGAGATGTTTCATCAAAACTTTGTGAACTGTTGTCTTCTTCAGACCTAGATTTCGAGCACAGACATGCATCGATTTCTTGGGGCTCCTTAGGTAGCTCTCCCATACAGCTTCAACACTCGTCACTAACCAATGGCTTCCCGGAACATTTTGCATCCAATAAACTGCCCATTTCCTTAAGCCGGTAATCCCACCGGCGATTTTTTTTTTTTATGTGCTGCCTCTTCATTGTACACACGATGTTCACGACGAGCACATGTCATAGATTCAAATTTTGCAAGCCAAAGAATGCATTGGACTTTCCTCTGCACCGTCCACATCTTGATTGATGGAATGGTGTCTTTGCTTTGCTACGCTTCCAAAACTCTTTGAGTTACTCTTCAATGCAGTGTAATAATCATCCTTTCTTTTTGTTTTGATTAGATATTATAGGACTCTGAAACCCCACCATGACTTTACAGACATACTGTATTATTACATGTTTTTACTCAAGAATAGGAATATTTGGGGTCTATGTGAAGTCACTTATGACCCACTGCGAAGGTCTTTCCACCCATATGCCTACGAACTGAGGCAATTGTCGAACTTCCTCCTCCATTTGTAAACTTGCTGGTGTGGTAAGCATGCATAGAGATATTGAACTTTTATTTGCCATAGAATGTCTATAAGTTTTAGACTTTCAGGGGGCAAGAAACCACTGCCCGTCTATGGTGCATGTGTGTAGGGAAGGTGCCATTTTTAAAATGACAATATGGCGTTTTGAACCTCGCCTGATCGGTGTTGCTCCCTTGAGGTCGTTTTGTAATTAACAGTTGATCCCTGATGCAAATTTGACCAGTATACAGTCTGTTCTATAATTTTTATTAGACTATTAAGGTTTTTAATTGACCCTCACTCATATTTATATTTCTTTATATTTGTATTCACACGTCTGGTTTTTCATTGATTGATTGACTTGGTATTTTAAGTCCACTTTATGCACAGTAAGGCTAATCGGGACTGGACCTACAGTTTAAAGTGGGATCTGAAACACTATATGCCTCCACCAAGTATCGAACCCAGGACCCCTTGATTACATTTGCATGTCTGGCTAAATGCTTAAATGGAGAAGCATTCACAGTCAGGGGAAAGGTTCATTTACACACAGATGTGTGTGTGTGTGTGATATTATATTATAAAATATTTGATTATATTTAATGAATAATTAAATTTATATATATATATATATATAAAATGTTATAATATTGAACAATACAATTTTTATACTTACATGCACATGTGTTTTACTTTTATTGTGCTTAATGGACAAATATTAATGGTATCTTAACCAGATACCATGGTGGCTCAGTCTGTAACGCGTCTGACTACCATGCTAAAGGTAGTCTGACTTGCTAAAGGTCTCGGGTTCGATCCGCGGCCAGTTCAAATCCGGGAACTTTTCTTATGTTGAAAGCGGCCCCGGTACCCTCCCACCGTCGAATGACATGGGTACCTGGGGGAGACCCTGAGGGGTGAAGGTGGTCAGGAGCATGATGCTGATCACATCACCCCCACTCAAGACTGGATCAAGAAAATGTGGGGCATTACCCCCACACCCCTATACGTCTTCATGGCATGGTGCTAAGCACAGGGGAGCACTTTACCTTTTTACCTTCTTTTTTAATCTTAACTAGAAATTTGGCCTTGCCCATACAGCACACATCTCCAAGGGATGTCCGTAGGACGTCCACAATGTCCAATTCAGATCCATGGATATTGTGGATGTCCATAAGACGTCCTATGGATGTCCCATTCTGGATATTCAGAATGGGATATCCATGGTACGTCTATGGAATATCCAGGACTGGATATCCATAGAATCTCCCATCCTGGATATCCATAGGACGTCCCATTCTGAATATTCATGGGATGTGTGGTATTACGTCCACATGTTACCACAAATTTGACATAAATGTTTTGATATCAGTGTAGATTCAGTTATGGTATCTAGTCTCAATTATGTTAGCACTCAAACTCTGTTATGCAGTAATAAATCGTAAATTAACAACATCTCCCAAAGGAATTGCATTGCCCGTGGACCCATTGTCTTTTCAGTGAGTCACGCATGTGCACCAAAGCAGGTGAAAGTTGCCACGAAGCTTTCTTTGTATCTCATCTCGAACACACACAACGGCAGTTTGCATGAGGACTTTACCTTGCATAAAGAATAAGTGCTGAGTGCTTACTACGCTTTGCATGTGAATACAAAGTACTTTTCGGATGTATAGATGCATGTGTGTGAATTTGTGTGCGTAAGTTCGTGTGTGAGAGTGAGTAAGTGAGAGAAAGAGAGAGAGTGCTTGTTATAAGCATGTGTATTCAAGGTCTTCAATTTGTGTAAATCTATTCCAGGGATGTTCTTTTCATATCCAAAGTATGTGCGAAAAATATCAGCATAATGTCCAGATTAGGTACAATTTTAGTCCAGAATATATCCTTATCCACAATGAAATAAAAACATCCAGAAAGTGTCCCTATCATGTGAATTCATGTCCGAAACATGTCCAAAAGTCATCCATAGAAAGTCCAAAACACATCCAAAAATGATCCACAGGATGTGCAAAACATGTTCAAGAGTGATCCACAGAATGTCCGAAACATATCCAGAATGTCCAAAACACATCAAAAAATGATCCAGAGAATGTTCAAAACACGTCCTTCCTGGATATCCTATGAATGTCCTCTGGACGGACATATGAATATCCAGGGGACATCCTATGGATGTCTACTGGACATTCCGGGAAATCCTATGCAGGCCCATAGAAAGGCACGGGCCGGGGGGGGCTGAGCCCCCTGGCACTGAGGTCAACCCCCTTGACATTAGGTGAAACAATTTTGTGTGATTTGTTTGCAGTGAAAAGTGAAAATGTAGACAGCAGATATTATTTTGCTCACAACTTTGGTGAAGGATACATTCAGGGAGCATGAACAGCAGCTATTACATTCATTCATCTTATTTATAAGAAGTGTAAGTAGCGGCAAGAATTTAAGAGATTCTCTTCTCTAGACTTCAGAAAGTTACTTCACAAGGAAGCTTCTTTATCTGTACCTTTGTTGCCCCTGTTGCGACCTCCTATTTATATAGAAATCTGTCACTTTGATGTAATTGTGCAAATTCCCTTTGCATCTGCGTCAAAGGTTAACAGCACCCAAGTTTTGGGGAATGAAGGGGAATTTTTATTGTTTTGGCCGGGAAGTGGAATCTACAGTAGGCACTATGATTGAATAATGTCCATCTTTTCTTGTGTAATATAAATATCTGTGTCATCAAACGTAGTACGGAGTGTGTAGTAAGGGATGATTTCAGTAGCAACCATTTAACACTTCAAGTGAGATTTGAAATGATATAGAAAATGTAGTATTTGTGTGATATTTCTAAACTTTATATAATTTAATGGCCCCCCACACACACACACACATAATTTACCTCCATTTAACACTGTTAAACTTTTGAAAAATGGACTTGATTTACAAAGCATCCACCTGATAACCCGTGAGCCCCCCCCCCCCCCCCCCGAGATCAATTCTGGCTACGGGCCTGATCCTATGGATATCCAGATTTTCGGCATGAATATCCAGGAGACGTCAATGGACGTCTCCTGGATACGTGTGTGCTGTATGGGTATGAATCTAATTTATGTCAGTTTTAATCTGCTCTATGAGTACAGTATTGCATGTTGGAAGACAGAGAAAGCGAGTGAGTGAGAGAGAGAGTGTGAAGATAGATATAGAGATATTGTAGACAGAAGTAACATGTACAAACACACACTAGCAGATCGGCATTATCCTTTGTTCTGTGTGGATGTGCTTTAGACATTATCCTTAGTAAAATACAGGGGTGGTGCCAAGGACCATCCAAGGGTCATGGTCCTTCACAAATCAGTCTAGTCCCAGCTGGTGTAAAAATGAAAGTAAGCAAATTCCACATTAAAAGTAATATGAAAGTGTATAAGCAATGATGATATACATTTTTCTTTGAAGATGTCGTCCACTAAATTCATTGACACTCTCCCCACCTAGAAAATTTTCTTGTAGGTGGAGATTCTTTAGGACCTGATCATTGATGGGGGTAGACACAGTCGCTTTTAATTTATCCTCTGAGTGAATCTACCCCTCAGTGGACTCAAAAATGTGACTGTCTTATAAAGTACTAATTTGTGTAATATATAATCAGTGCTCTATGTATACATATGTCATAGAACACCTTACCCCACCAGGTACAAAAACTTGCATAAAACATTTTCTCATGTACCTCATGTATCAATACCTAGAGGAAAATATATATGATTGTTGTATATTAAATAGGTAACAAAAAGAAGTAAAGGTATTGTTACCTCCACAGAATGTATATTTTACAGTACATAGATACGGGAAAACTACTAAAAGTGGTTCCCAAATAAAAGTAAATAAAAAAATAATGTGTATTTTAAAAAAGATATAGATAGCATTTAGGAGGTTATAGATTTATAGAGTCTTAAAGTATGGTAACTTCAATTGGATTTTGAGTATATTTTTATGGCATGTATTGGTTCTTTACAGTGATTTGGAAAGAGTTAGGGAAGGTATTGGTGTAAAGTTCAGCATGGTTGTACAAAGTGTTGCCACATTTATTTCTGGATTTATTGTTGGAGGATTAGTCAATTGGAAGCTCACATTGGTAATTCTAGCCATAACACCCATTCTGGCTGTAATATCAGGTGTTATGGGAAAGGTAAGTTTTAACAATAAGTAGAACTAATAAAGTATTATATTTTGATAATGCACACACAGACACAATTTAAAGTAGATCTATAATGAACTTTTAAACAAATTAGGAATTTGAAGCAAAATATATATAAAAAAAATATCTCTACAGCAAAAGTCTGAAAAAAGTTAATACTCGGAAGTATATAGAACTAAAATCTTAACGAAAATGTGTTAAGGAAAACTTATGTTAGAATGAAAAATATTAAAAAATGCTAAAAAAGTGTGTTTGCTTCATTAAGTGTTTACTGCTTTCTTTACAGTTTGCTGCCTCATCAACAGCCCGAGAACAAGAGAAGTATGGTTTTGCTGGACATGTTGGAGATGAAGTTTTATCTAGTATTAAGACAGTTGTAGCATTTAGTGGGCAACAGAAAGAAATATGGAGGTGAGAGGTGTAAAATGTGATAAAATGTAATTGCTCATTCACATATGTATGCTTGACTTATATCTTATTTCATTCAAGTATGGTTATTATAATAGGTTTCAATGCTGATTTGTGAAATATTTTTTTTGTAGAGAACATCCTCCTATCTTCCAATCTTTATTTGAAACCAATAGTATGCTCGAGAAGTCCCTGTACCCCTACTTATATGTATCCTGTTGCGACCGTGTTGAAACTTGGCCAGTATTCAGATGCTTGGGAATGATTTTGTTTTTGTAGTTGGCGCCCCTGATCTGAAGGTCACATGGAAAGTTCGCTCAAATTTGTATGTCAGTTGTTGCACCATGGTTGATGTGAGTGGACATAGTTATAGTGCCGAGGAATGAGTAGTGACGTGTGTGTGTGAACAAATGACAACACACAGGGTAAACGACGTACTGTAACATAATGTGAATTTTGAAAGTATGTTATAATGTAAAAAAATAGATACATATGTCATAATAAATAAATGACATGTATATATATATAGATGTAATATGCACTATGTAATATAATCTAAGGGACTTTGTGGACACCCTGTAGAGATATATACAGTGAAAATATCTTAAGTGTATAATATCGTAGATCACCTTGAGATATAAGAAAACTCTTGGATGGTATAAAAATACTGGATTATGTTGTTAATGAAGTGAAAAGTGTGGTGCATAATCCTTTGATTTACTGACTCCTGATATATCTGTAGCTAGAAAATATATTTTGCTTACCTTTCAGGTATGAATTGGCATTAAAAGAAGGACTGAAGATTGCTAGAAGGAAATACCTAGTTATGGGAATTGCTATGGCTCTCCTGTTTCTTGTAATGTACAGTTCTTATGGTTTAGCATTTTGGTATGGATCCGAACTCATTCTACAAGGTTTTTCAGATCCTGGAAGTGTATTCACAGTGAGTATAATGTAAACTCTTTGTCCATATGCTATTGCTAAGAGACTTAATGTAATTTTTTTTTAAAAAAATTTCTGATCTGCTTTAAAATTATACAAATCTGACCAAAGCAAATAATTACTTCTAACTCCCTTATATTTTTCATTCATTAATAATGGTCTTGATTTTAGTAAATAAATGTGTAAATATGTATCCCCATTGGTTCATCTGATTACATACATTAATTAAGGGAGTGAATGAACTATGCAGATTGTTCATGGAACATTTGTAATTTTATATTGGATGATAGAATATCAGATATAAGTAAATTTTTCATTCTAGTTTTTTTTTTTTTTACTTTTAACCACTGTCATTTTTAAAAAAAGATATTTACCTACGTTTCAGAGGCTGAATCTGCCTCCGTCTTCAGGGTAGCGTGAAGTCGTTAGGTCACATAAATGGTTGCCTAGGAGGATTATTCTTGGTGGCCTAGGCTCCACCGCGTCTGTCGGTCACAAGGACCTCTATATACAAAAAATTGTCAGGTAAGATTATGAGTGGCCCCTGACAATTTTTTGTATACAGAGGTCCTTGTAACCGACAGACGCGGTGGAGCCTAGGCCACCAAGAATAATCCTCCTAGGCAACCATTTATGTGACCTAACGACTTCACGCTACCCTGAAGACGGAGGCAGATTCAGCCTCCGAAACGTAGGTAAATATCTTTTTTAAAAATAACAGTGGTTAAAGTCCAAAAAAACTAGAATGAATAAATCACCACTGATTAGCTACAAAGAAGAAGTAAATTTTTGTATTGTACCGTATAATTATTGTAAATATATATAACACCAGATGGCATAGTAGTAATGTCATCACCTTGGGTTTGATATTGGATGGAGGCACATAGTAGTTCAGATCTCACATTAAACTGTAGGTCCCAATTAGCCTATCTGTGCATAAAAGTGGACTTAAGACAAAACTCAAAGCTCAAAACTCAAACTCATGTATATAACAACACTATACTTCTTTCATTTCAGGTATTTTTCAGTGCCCTGATGGGTGCTTTTGCTCTTGGCAATGCTGCACCTCATCTAACCACAGTAGCCGCAGCTATAGGTGCTATGACAAATGTTCTACATATCGTTGATAGAGTTCCTGACATAGATCCTTATTCCAAGACCGGAATGACTCCAGATGAAGTAACAGGCCACATTCAGTTTGACAATATTACATTTGTATATCCCTCTAGACCTGAAGTCGAGGTAAGTGTGTAATATGAATACAGATATATAGAGATAGTGAAATTTTCAGTGTAATTTCATGCAATTATAAGTATAATTTATTACAGAATATTGTAAAACATGCATATTCGAAAATAATTTAACTGCAAAAAATTTGGAATGAGCGGCTGAAGCAGCCAGTAATGCATTGCTATTGGAAAGTTTTGGTTCTTCAACTTTAATTACCAGTGACGTGCGGTGACATCGACACTTGGGGTAGCAGTCGGTGGCGTGCTCAGGGGGGGGGGGGTGGATCACACCCCTCCTCCCTTTAGGGCCAGTATTCCTACAAAAAAGAAGAATGTCAATAACAGGAAAAGATTGCAAAATTATGAATGAGTACTAGAAAAAAGTACACGTAACCCCACCCATATTCGAAAATAAAAAAAACTATTTGATTTGACTCTAAGCCAGAGATCCTGGGTTCGAATCTCGGATTGGCCATTTGTGTTCTTTGTGTGTGTCCCTTCATCAATTTTGTCGTACCAAAGGTGGCGGAAAAGCGAAGTAAAATAAACCAAATTGAGCAATTAATCAATGATTTGATTTCATTTTTGTTACTTAGCGTCGCTTTTTGTCACATTTGGTTAATTGCGAAGATGATACGATGAAATTGATGAAGGGACGAGCACAGGGAACGCCCATGCCCGGGTCGGGGTTCGAACCCGGAACTCCTGGTGTCGTAGCGCACTGTGATAACCACTCCCCCACGCTTGGTTGATTTGGTGACAGGTAACGAAACACAACACACTTTTTTGAAGTTTCTTCAATGATATTCATTTGACTTTTTGAGTTCTGAGATACATTTTTCATTCCAAATTATTTCATTATTCACTGCAACACATAGGACAAGAATGCGCACTCATCACGGGTTCGAATCCTGGCCTGGATTGTTCATATGAGGTCCCTTCACCAATTTCATCATATCATCACTCAATCCTCATTTTCGCGATAACCAAATGTGGCAGAAAAGCGAAGTAAAATAAACCAAACCAACAACAATATGAACACGCGTTCTCTTGCCCAAATAAATACATCCGTATTTATGACTGTTAGAGACAAAGAGTAGTATATTTAAATAAAACACTACTGAAACGAGAGTCAGAGAGAGCCTGAGCACATATTTGTAATTTAATCATTATATATTCCATATTTGAAAAAGAAAAAAGAAAGAAAGCATAACATTATTGTCTCCACATAACACGTTCCCATTTCATAAATAATAAAACAACACCCCATATTATACATATTGTACAACGTGTAAAAGGTTGTGTAAATACAGAGAACATAAGTACTGCAGAAAATTTTACCCTGAGTTCTTTAGAGGATTTACAAAAAAATTATGAGAGACCAATCCCCTATCTGTCCTATAGGAGATAGACTGGGGGACCTGAAAGCCTGGGCTTTCAACCATTGCAGCAGGGGGGCGAGGAGGCAAGGGAGGTAGAGGTAGAAATCTTCCTTTTCCTTGGGCCGGCCGTTTCTACCTGGAAACTGGTCTGGCGGAAGAAGAGCGAGCTAGGGTATCCAGCCAGCTTTGCCCGCGGAGAACACCGATGGACGAGAAGCGCGTGGAAAAGACAGTGTTGCGTATGAGCTGTGGTGGCTTTAACAAGACAATACATATTGTGATTTGAATATAATTCGAGATGTGAGATTGATTGATCTATCTCTGCTAGACTAGCTACTCCTCAGTGCACGTCACTGTTAATTACTGATAGTATAGATACTTTTTCCTATATAAAATGCTGACTTACATTTTATTAAGTCATAATATCCTGGGATTTGTGCAAACTGCCCATTTCTTATTTATAGTTGCTAATTCTGTGTAGTACACATACAGGGTTACCATATTTTGTGTAGTGAAAAAGAGTACATTTTATTCTTTTTCAATTTTCAGCAAAAAATAATAATAATAAATAAATAAATGAATTAACACATAAATTAGATTTCTATCTCAATATGTTTGTTTATGCTTTATTACAACTTTGTAATAGGTTATCTTTACAGTATCTTCTGACAAAAAGTGAAATAGAGGAATAAGCTAGCGAGTATGCATTTGGCATTGAATGGTATTTTTTACCTAGATAGAAACTATGAGAGGTACATTATAATTAACCCTGGAATGGTCGCACAAGCTCTTTAGTTCCATGTATGTGGTTTTAACTTTGTAATTTATCAATGATTGTTTTGTCAACACTCTTCCTCTGTCTAGCTGCATTTCTAACCTTCCTCTTTTACACCACAAATTTGTTTTCAGTGTTAGATCTTCAAGCCACTACAAGGGTTGCATTGAAGCCCCCTGCTGTGAGTCCATGCCCGACTATAAGCTTAGCTAGTTTTTAGTGAAAATCCGATCTGCCATTCCGTGCCCAATTAATGTAGAGTGCCTTTTTATAGTTTTATTGAATTTCAATTTTTATAGTTTTATCGAATCTTGATTGTTGGAAGAAAAGATCTAATTGTAATAATTGAGAATATGTGTTTTACAACATTAAATTGAACATATTTTAAGACCCTGGTCTCTGGTACCAATGCACATCCATCGACATAACTTTTCTCACACGACCCACGAAGGGTTAATTTCTTATGCTAGTTGCATCTGTTTTATCTTACCATTTTATTTTGAAGGTCAGTATGAGGCAATGGTGCACAATATGGCACAACATACTTACTATTTCCATTATATTACATACATAAATACTACTTACAATAGACAGAAACAGAAGGTGGTGTAGTTGAGTCCTATGAGGTATACATAATGATGCCCACACTTAAGAAGATTGTATGATATTTAACCTAATTAAGTCATTTCTCTCTGATCGAATACAATGCACTCAAATTGAGCACATAGATAATTCATCTATCAAAACCTTTTACTCCAGCTTTAAATCGTCAAAGATAGGTGTCCCTTAAGGATCTATACTTGGTCCATTATTATTCATCCTTTACATTAATGACATACCGAAGAACAACAAGACTCAAATTATCACCTATCCAGATGACACTAACATAATATGTAGGGCAAAAACAAAAGAACAATTTGAAATCCAAACTTACATCTCAATTACCCCAAATAACCCAGTAAGTACTTAAACACTAATAGCCTAAATGTAAACCATCAAAAAACAAATTTCATGATTTTTAACCCTGGCAACAATAAGAACGTTGATAACTTGACAGTTTACTTAGATGGAAATGTACTAGACTATGCTAACCATGTAAAATTTCTAGGATTGATCATTGATGATAAATTAAATTGGACATGTCATACTGGCTATATCTGTGATAACTCACCAAAAATCTTTATCTATTGAAAATCCTTTCACAATATAATATCAAGGAAATCAATATGAATCTTTATTATGGTATTATGGTCTTATTTATCCTCACTTAGATTACTGTGTAACATCTTGGGGAGGAGCAGCTCCCGTACATACAAAAAAAGTATTCACACTACAGAAAAGGGCTGTTAGATTTATATGCAAAATACCTTCCAGATCCACATGCAGAATTGCCTTTCGCAAGAACAAAATTATGACTTTATACTCGCTGTATGTTTATAAATCTATTATCTATGTACTTAATGACATGACTCAAATAAGAAATGAAGAAATTCATGGATATAATACAAGACAAAGACAAAACTTCCATATCCAGATTAACTCTGATACACAGATCACCACATTCTTCAGGTTTAAAATTCTACAACCCCCTTCCCTCTTGGCTAAAAGATACCACTCCCTTAAATAAAAGGGCCTCCCTCATGGTGCAGTGGTAGCATCATTGCCTTGTAATCAAGGGGTCCCGGGTTCGATACCCAGTGGAGGCACAAGTGGTTCGGATCCCACTTTAAACTGTAGGTCCAGTCCCGATTAGCCTTACTGTGCATAAAGTGGACTTAAAAACAGCAACTCAAACCTTAAATAAAAAATTGCAGCTAATCAAAAAATACCTCACAGACAGAGCTCTGTATGACATTATTGAACTATAAATTAGACTGGGTATAAGTCATAGAAGGAATGTTTCTCTAATTTTAAAAAAATCATGCATGTACTATATACTACATATATAAGTGTGTGTGTGTGTGTGTGTGTATGTGTGTGATGGTGTGTGTGTGTGTGTGTGTGTGTTCTTCTTAAATGTTCACATAACTACTTTTTATAGATGCAAAATAACTGTGTTAGATTATTTTGCACATACACACACACACACACACACACATACACAGACATATATATATATATATATTATATAAGTATATATGTTTATCATTGTTTTAAACATTGTGAATATAATGTACAATTTATGTAAACTTCATTATCACATATGTGCAGCATGTAAAAATTTTTGTTTTTATTATTATATTTTCATGTATCTGACGAAATCCATACCCATGCAAAATGGATCAACGGATGAATAAAAATTATGATTATGATTATGGCGAGCTCTGACAAATTTGCTGAAGATTTCACAGTGAAAATGTATTTTGGTATCAATGATTAAATAAAAATTGATATTTTCTGATGTGAATTCTACAATGATCAAGCATCAATATCATAAGTTTGCAAGAGCATCAGTGATTCAAATTGGTACCAGTTAAGCCTAATAAAAATGTTAAAACGTTTGTAATTAAGAAATTAACAAATCATAATTTTGTTATTTATATTCATTAAGTATTATTTTGTTTCAGGTGTTAAAGAATTTTAACCTTGAAATTCAACCTGGAAAAAGAATTGCCCTTGTTGGATCTAGTGGAACAGGAAAAAGTACTATCATTAGCATGCTAATGAGATACTATGATCCTTTTGCTGGAGAGGTAAGCAAAATGGTGAATGCTAAGGAGTACTCTTGTCAGAAAAGTAGTATTTTCTATTTACAGTTATTGCTGACTCAGAACTCATATGTTTAGTACAAAATGTTTGCATAAAATAGTTCACATTTCACACCTCATGTCGATAACATGATTGCATCAAAATTGACAAACCTTAGGACTTTTTCTCTCAAATTTTCACCAACCATCTGTCAACTTCCTCAGGAGAAGGATAAATATGATGATGGAGTTACATCGCAAAAACCTTACTGCATGTTTAAAAGATAGGTGTAGATAAAAATGTAACATGACATCATTGTCACGACAGCCTCACTTGTGTAGTGAAAAGCCATCGTGGATACAGTTCCATTCTTTCCCTCACCTTAATTTTACATTATTTTTCTTTGCACCTTTTAGGTGTTCTCTGAGTTTCCAAGATCAGGCCTCTCACAACACCTCAATGCTGCAAAACACTCCACACCCGTACTTCACTCAACAGGGTCACTCAAGGAGAGCATCATCAAAGAAACTTATGTTATCATCCAATAGAAACCAACTCTAAACTCAGACAGTCACAAACACATCCGATTTGAGACACTGTACTTAAAAAAATACCAGACAGCAAGAAAAGATTCGGATCTGCCATGCAACCCCTTTCCACCTGTCCTAGAAATGCTGCTGCATTATGCTGCTGTACCAAGCAGCACAATGCAACAGACAGCCCAACCTGCCAATCACCATTCTCCAGGGCTGCCAGATGACTGAAACCAGAACAATTGCCAGCAGAAAGCACAGCAGATGATGCTGGCCAAGAAGCAAGCACCAGTGCCACTGGATGGGAGAAATTGGAACTACCGCCACCCAGGAACAAACAAACTGACACACTAGTTCTAGTTTGAATAGTATTACAGTTATAAACTAGAAATAAATGTCTCTGGAAGGGAGCGCGTGTTCTCTCGAAATTAACAGCTAAAATTGTGTTTATGTGCTTGTAAGAACTGTAAACAGCCAGAAAAATAATTCCATTTATTGTAGGTATGCATTTATTTAATACTTACATTATGATTCCAAAATAACAGTAATATCTTAGGTAAAAATGCTGCATGATTTGACAATATATTTATTCTGTTATGAAGCAGTAACTTCAATTAATTCTTGTCTACACAAATCCAACTTTTTAAAAAATAAATAGCCACACTTATATAATAAGGTTTTGGTGCTATCCCAGTTTGACACTCTTGAGGGTGGCACCGTGTGCAGTTGCCAGCCCCTTAAGCCTCACCTGGCTCTGGTGCACTTTCTCTGCTACCATTAAGTACATACTTATAAACACCTAGTCATTTTAATTAATATCAGTCAAGGACAGACTGTTAATGCCAATGAAGGAATACACGTCAAGGACTAATACATTATTTTTTTTATAAATCTGGTGATTTCCACTTAATTTTGGACTTTTTCTAACTTCAGATACTGAAGTATTCCAACAGTAACAAATTAAAATAGTGGAGTTTTAGGGTAGATACTTTAGGGTGAGTGTGTGTGTGTGTGTAAACATTATAACTATAAAGTTCAATACTGATACGCTGACTTTACAGGTAAAACTTGATGGAAACAACTTGAAAGATCTTAATCTGGCTTGGCTTCGTCACCAAATTGGAATTGTGTCACAGGAGCCTGTTTTGTTTGATAATACAATTTGTGAGAACATTCGACTTGGTAGAGATGATATTAAATTTGATGACATTGTGAATGCAAGTAAAATGGCCAATGCTTTTGACTTCATTACCAGTTTACCACAGGTGAGTAAAAATAATTACATTTGCTCTGACTTGTTTGCAACCTCAGACACCTTATTGGAAACTTATTATTCAAGACATTTAATATTGCAGTGTTATGTATGTAGTCTGTTCTGAAGAGATTAAACTGTACTTCATGATTGTTGTGTAGTGGCCCGATAAGTCATGTCTGATTCTATAAAAAGAATGTGCTTTACAATCAATTGTTTTCATGTTGTGTTTACCAATTTCACAAGGCTTCATTTACTCCAATGTATATTGTATGACATGGCAATTTCACTCAAAAATTGAAGGATGGCACATTTTACTTTGTAACTCAAAAATTTCCAAAGTGTCACTTACCATGGTTTGTACCTGAGCCCTTCAAATTCATAGCTTTTTTTTTTAACGAAAACTCAGATTCTTGAGAAATAATGTCACTTTGTCAAGGGGTCATAAATTTTATTTTTATTACAGTATCAATGATTGCATTTTCTGGCAAATTACCTGAGACTTGTTCCAGAAAAGGTATTGTTGAACAAAAAACAAATAAAATTATTTTTTAAAATTTTACTCTGCTTATTAGCTATTTTGGGACAATTGAAAAGAAAAGCTGGAGAATAACTTCTTGATAAGTCACAAATCTTCATTAACTTAATGTAACAGAACCATTTATGCATACTTGAAAATTTTAATACTTGATAACTTTATGTAGATATTGTGAGATATTCCTGTATTTGTCTATGGTTATGTTAGGCTTTTGAAACATGAAGTTCAAAATTCCACAGTGGTATGAAATATTAAAACACACATGCAAAGATGATGAAAAATCCATTGTTTTTCCTTTGTAGAGTTTTGACACAGTTGTTGGGGACAAAGGTGCACAGTTATCTGGAGGCCAGAAGCAAAGGATAGCAATTGCAAGAGCTCTTATAAGAAATCCCAAAATTCTCCTTCTAGATGAAGCTACTTCTGCTTTGGACGCAAACAGTGAAAGCATTGTACAAGAGGCTCTTGACAAGGTAAGAATAACAGACTCTGAGCAATATGGTTAGTTTATACATTTTAACTTCTCTGTAACGGACATTCCTGGTAAATTGTCTATTGAGAAATGTCCATTCTTTAGAAACAAGCTTAAAATACTATACAATTGTACAAAATGTTACCTTATTTAATTGTTATTGGCTAGATCGTATGTTTTTTCTTCTCGCATGAGAAAATTATTCAAAGGTTGTCAACTTTCAAACTAGGTGTGTTGGGGAGAATGCACCTGGTTACCACAACAGGTTTATTTTCAGTCCAGGATTTAGGATGTTTTGTTTTTCTCTCTTAAAATGTCACTTATCTGAAGTTTTCCAACAGTAAACAGTATGGCCATGTAGCAGCAAGTATTTAGAAGATTCTCTAGACTATAGAATGTTCTTTCACAAAGGAGTTTCTTTATCCGTACCTTTGCTGCCCCTGTTGCAGTCTCTCGTTTAGACAGAAATCTGTGACTTTGACATCATCATCCACATTCCTTCCATATCTGCATCAAAGGTCAACAGCTCCCAAGTTTTGGGAACGAAGGGAAGTTTTATTCCTTCAGCTGGGGGTGGAATGTACGGTAGGCACTATGATTGAATATTGTGCATTTTTTTTTGGTATGATATAAATATCTGTATCATCAAAAGTAGTGTGTAGTATGTAATAAGGGATTATGTCAATAGCAATTAACACTTCAAGAGATGTTTTAGAAGATACCTATACAAAAATGTACTATTTGTGTGATATTTCTAAATTTTATATTAACTTAATGACCCCCCACTCACACAGACACAAATAATTTACCTTCATTGAACACTGTTAAACTTTTGAAAAATGGACTTGGTTTACGAAGCCTCCCCTGATAACCCATGAGCCCCCCTGGAGATCAATTCTAGCTACAGGCCTGACTACGAGTATGGAAATGATTTGATTATGGCATTCCTAGATATAGAAAAGGCATACAATAGCATGAACAGAACAAAGATTTGGAAGGCTCTAAGAGAGAAAGGAGTAGAGGAAAAGATAGTGTGCAGAGTTCAGAGCACATACAAAGCCAACCAGAGCTGTGTGAAGACAGTGGGAAGAACAGAGTGGTTCAGTATAAGTAATGGACTAAAACAGGGAAGTGCTCTTTCCCCACTGCTCTTCATAATTATAATGGATGCAATTAATGAAGAGGTGGGGAAGAAGATAAGAGAGGAGGAGATGAAGGCCCTGTTGTTTGCTGATGACTTAGTAATATGGGGGAACAAGGAAGAAGAAGTACAGAGACAGCTTGATAGTTGGAATGAGGAAATCAGAAGAGCAGGAATGAAATTCAGTGCAGAAAAGAGTGAGGTGCTAATAACAACAAGAAACAGAGGCAGAAATGAACCAAGAATAAAGATGGACATGGAAGAGTTGAGGGTAGTGGAGAGCTTCAAATATCTAGGAAGCATAATTGAGGGAAGTGGAAGAATAGATGAGGAGGTAAACAGAAGAGGACAAATGGGTGGTGGACTATATCAAAGCATTCAAAGCATTCAATGATATGGAACAGTGATGTACCTATGAAATGCAAGAAGGTAATGTATAATGTGCCAATAATTATGTATGGAGCAGAGACTTGGACAATGACAGAGAGAGACAAAAGAAGATGCAGGCAGTTGAGATGCAATTTTGAAGAAAGTATATTGGGGAAGACTAGAAGGGATAGAATAAGGAATGAGGAGATCTGACAGACTGTGGGTGTGGTGAAGCATCAGGACAGGATAGATCATGCACAGATGAGATGGTTCGGACACATGATGAGGATGAATGCAGAAAGACTACCAGTAAGAGCTTACCATGCACAAGGAGTGGGAATAAGGCCAAGGGGGAGACCAAGATGTCGGTGGAAAGAGCAGATAGTGGAGAGTGTTAGGAGAATAGGACAAGATTAGAACACCCTGGAAAGAGAGGAGTGGTGGAAGACCAGGAAAAAATTGAGAGGCTTGACTTCTATACCGACCCAGCCAGAGGCAGGAAACAGCGAAGGATGATGATGATGACTATGATTAAAGGAAATATATAATTCTGTATAAAAGTTGATATGTTCCTTTCTTTTCTCAGGCAATGAAAGACCGAACAACTATCATTGTAGCTCACAGGCTGTCCACTATTCAAAATGCAGATGTTATATATGCTCTGAAGGCAAGTACCTTTCCTGTCATTTAATTCTTACAGAATATGTATAATTTTGAAGTTTTCAGGACTTTTCTACTCATACAAATACATGCTCATTTGAGGCGAAACAACCACAAGCTTTTGTGTCATATCATTTGTCTTGCACTTTTTAAATTCTTCAAATATTAATGATTTGCTAGCTTATCATGAAAGAAGAAGAATTTTAAAGAAGAGCAGGGTTACTGTGTGATCACCCATTTCTAAAACATATTAAAGAAAAATCATAAAGTGGTACTTCCACATTTATTCATAGGCCTGCACACTTAACTGAGCTAATTTCAATTTATTCATGTTAATTTCACTTATTATCCTGATGAATTTTGTTAAAATTGTGAGGTTCCTGTAAAGGATTTGATTAAATGAAAGCACTTGTGTTGTTCACGTCACTACAATTCATATTCATAAAATTTACAGGTATTTATTTTACTTGATAGGATGGAGCTATAGCTGAGTGTGGAACCCATGAACAGTTAATGCTAAAAGAAGGCTATTACTACCAATTAGTGATGACACAAACATCAAAGGATGATGATTATTTATCAAGTGACAATGAAGCAGCAACCTCTGAGTAAGCTAACAGAAATTATAAACTATCATTTTATCTGTCATGATAAGAATATGAAGAAATAGTAATAATAATATATGATTTTACATACCATGCAACATCATCATCATCATCATCATAAAAACAACCAAGATGAAAACCTACCTTCACCTTGTTGGTAAGCCTAACCCTCTTCATGGATGGGAAATAAATGCGTGATGTAATAAAAAGGTTGAAACATGGTTAACATTACTTAAAATAGGTTAAAGAGTAACTTGATGGACAGTTATGTTGGTGGAATGGCCAGCCATTACCTGCAACTACCACAGAATATCCATTCCATTGACTACCTGATCATGGAGTCAATATTTTATACGTTTTAACAGAGTTTAAATTTAAAGTAATTATAGTAAGTAATTTTAACCATGTTTTAACCTTCTTATCATTGCTTCCACTTGTCTCCCATCCATGAAGTGAAGACAAATCAATGTCTCTCAGTAGTTTAAAGTATTAACAAAGTTACTGTACTTGTAATACACAAGGAAATTGCATCATTCTGAGAGGAATGTTCTCAGATATGTGATTTGTAGTATGCAAAATAATTTATGGTTATTTTCTCTGGCTTTCTATAAAAAGATTATTCATATTCATGTAGGTAATGAAAGTGACTTAACATCATAAATTTTAATTTCACCCAGACATTAAACTTGGAAATGCTCATCGCAATGATGATGGGAATTAAACATTAGAGTATACAAAAAGACTACTTGTAACATATTCACATTATCTATTTTGTATGAAAAGTACACAAACTTTATTATAATTTGTCGCCAAATAGTACATAATTCATAAATATTATGAATTAGCTTCACAGACAGGACATTATTTTTACATGCAAATAAACACAGTGATAACATAGACAATTGCAAAGGATATGTAGGTTTCACGACAGCACAACATTTCAATAGTAAATGAAGTAATAATTTTGGCATGGGTGTTTCTGGACCTAGGTATGAATGCAACTTTAAAAATCATAACCATCAAGTTTACAACTTGGATATATTTTTAAGTTCTTATGTTCTGTCTTAACAAAAGCTTCTGACAATGCAAGTGTTAGATTTTGTACAGTGCGTTCGAAAAGTAACTATACACCTGTCATGCACCCATCTTGTTGAATCCAAGCATTATTAATTTCGTCCTCAGTTAGCTCTCCCATGAACTAGTGAATGATTTCACAAAAATGTGCTGAATTTATTGTTTCTGCGAAGAATATTAGACCGACTATTCCTCTCCTGGATATTGCAATCGACACCCCAATCTTCTGGTCATGTAGAGGAATTTCATGTACAGCATGTGGGTTGTTGGCAGACCATAAACGTGAGTTATGTGCATGCACATACCCTGACAAATGGAACCATGCCTCATTGGTATAGAAAACATAGTCGCAATATCGTCAGAATTGTTCGCTAGAAACTGTTTAAACCATTCACAGTATTGAATTCTCTTTCCACAGTCTGTGGCTAATAACTTTTGAACTGCTTTTACTTTGTGTGGGATGAAACTGAGCTTCTTACAAACTGCCTTGTGTGCAGTTGCAAGACCGATGATTTTCTGTTGGGCCAACCTTTGCATGGACTTGTTGAGAATACGTTGCATAGCAGCTGAAATGTCTTGCAGTTATTCTTCATCGAGTACTGATGGTTTACCACTTTGCTCATAGTCCCTTACCAATCCCGTCTCTCTAAATTTCTCAATTAGCGCTCTTACACTATGTTGATTAGAAACTGGTGTACCTGGAAATCTAATTGGAAACTGGTCTTTCACTGCCTGTGTGTACTCACCATGCTCACGGAAGATGTATTCAATGAGAAATATTCGCTGTTCTAAAGTTAACACCATTCTGAACGCACGTGGAAAGACACGGTGTCAATTGTTCAAAGGTGATGAACGAACACTCAATGAGCAACATAGAACCAGACACACCTTCTCGTCTCAAAGCACCAGCCTGACTGGATTGTGGAAGCAAACTGCACACAACGCTGGATTACCAACCTTTGCAGAAAACATTACTCCCAGCGTACTGAATACAATCCCTCAACATATAATCGTGTTTATATAGGTGTATAGTTACTTTTCAAATGCACTGTATAATGCAATAAATTTTAGGTTGATAGATTTAACACACAAGTAGCATATATATTTATAATGAACACCATTCAGTTTGATGAGAAGTTATAACAAAGAAATATATAAAAAATTAATATAATATGATTATCAATGTTACCAAGTTAACACTTCTGTCTAAAAGTTTTTCAAGTATAGGCGAGAGGCACCACAAGCGACAAAGGTCAAGAACTACCCAAAGAATGTTTTCTCGGTCATCAACAGGCTATGATCAAGAAAAAGAAGAAATGCTAGAGGAATTGAAAGAGGTAATAACAAAAATTTACACTTGTAACTTCTTTGAAGGTAAAAATTGATTCTTTTTTTGGGAACTATGCTTAGGTCAACTATGGCCTACAGACTGCTATGTATGTAGTTAACCTTTTAACATAAAAGCCTGAGTGTACTCGGGTTTTTAATTTAGACAAAAATATAATATCCCAAGTATATTCGGGGTAACTTCTTTTTATCCGTACACATTTTAAAAGGATGATTATATTCGTTTCTCTATGTTTCTGCATGTTTCCGTTAGATAGTGCTGTTGAAGTTGTTGTTTACTTGTCTTTCCGGTACATGTCACTAATAGTGCTGTTGAAGTAGTTGTTTTTTTTTGTTTTTTTGTCTTTCCGGTAGATGTCACTAATCTCCTTCTCTTGACGTTTATTTTTGTCTATGGCGTAGGTGTGAGAAAGTCAGTTTGGGTGTCTTTGTTTTGTGAAAATGGAGAGTGAAGAAGAGCTTGATATTGAGTTTAGTGGTTCAGATAGCTCCGAAGAAAGTCATGAAGAAAGTTCAGAAGAAAGTGATGTGTCAGATTCATCGGAAACTGACTTTGCAAGTGCCAGACAGTGGTGTGAAATTGATATTTCTGGACAACTCCCAACTGCCCGACCATGCTTTACTTTCACAGGTAAACCCGAAGTGAATTTCGAGCCACATATTGAGGATGTTATGCACTACTTTTGTCAGTTTATTGATGATGATTTTGTAGGAATTTTGGTGACTGAAACTAACAGATATGCAAGGCAGACAGTGGCACGAGAATGGAAAGACACAACAATGGACGAAATGTATATTTTTATTTCACTCATACTGTTACAGAGTATTGTAAAGAAACCTACCTATCAAATGTACTGGACTAAGAATCCATTTTAGCTACACCAATTTTTCGACAAATTTTGCCATTTCATAGATTTGTGAATTTGAAGAGAAATCTGCATTTCTCTGATAATAGTACATATGATGCTGAGAGTCATCCTCAACCAAAACTGAATAAAATATAGCCAATTTTGGATCACTTATCGACCAAATTTAAATCTGCTTGTACTCCAGAATGAGATGGGACAATTGATGAAAGTCTGATGTTATACAAAGGACAGTTGGGATGGGTCCAATATATACCTATGAAACGAGCCAGATTTGGCATCAAGTCATTCATGCTGTGTGAATCGGCAACTGGTTATGTCTGGTCCCTAATAATATACACAGGCGCTGGCACTAAATTTCATGAGGACTATAAAGATTTACCCATGTCATCACAAGTTGTCATGACACTCATGAAACTCCTGCTGAATATGGGATACTGCCTAACTGTAGACAACTACTACAGTTCTCCCCAGTTTGCCGACATTTTGATATCTAATAGAACAGATGTGTATGGCACTGTGCATCCCACAAGAAAGAATATGCCTCCATCGTTTCAAAGGATAAAACTGAAGAAAGGAGAGACTGTAGCTTTCCAACGAGGTAAACTTCTTGCACTAAAGTGGAAAGACAAAAGAGATGTCTCAATGTTATCCAGTTTCCACAGTGCGGAAATGTAAAAACATGTAGACAAAGGAACAAAGATGTTGTGAAGCTTGTGGTCGTATTTGCATATAATGATACAATGGAAGGTGTTGATAGGGTAGATCAATATAGTGCAAACAATCCATTGCCACGAAAGCGAGGTAAAAAATATTATAAGAAAATATTTTTCCATCTCTTAGAACTAGCTGTGTGAAATGCCTTCGTACTCTACGGAAAACATGGAGGACGGAAGAGTGCCCTTGACTTTCCTGTCACTGTCATTGAGAAAATGGTTCCTCATCATCAAAGAGAAGAATTTTCGCCGAAAGCAGCTGGTCGCCCCTCAGCAACTGCAACACCAATGCGACTTGTTGGTCGCCATTTTCCTTCAGTGATTCCTCCAACTGAGATGAAGCAAAATCCTACAAGAATGTGCAGGATGTGCAGCAGTGTGCGTGATGCTAGAGGGAAGAAGGCTAGAAGAGAATCCAGATACATGTATGAGGAATGCAGTTTAGCTTTGTGCATTGATCCATGTTTCAGGGCTTATCACACAGCCAGTAACGTATAAACAATGTATTTCACTTTTATTGGGTACACTTATACACGTTTTAGGACATGTTTCAGGGCTTATCACACAGCCAGTAACGTATAAACAATGTATTTCACGTTTAGTGGGTACACTTATACACGTTTTAGGACTAATGACAAAGTCCCTATAATATAAACAATTGTTTTCAAGTTCACTAATTAGTGTTTCAGTGCTATTTTGTGTTTATTTTGATTATTAATATAACTTATCTTGATTTTTTAACAAGTTCTATTGGTAATATTTTACTCATTGATAGCACGAGTATACTCGAGGCTTTTCAGACGCATGTATCTCATTGTTGAGTTGCCAACAATCAACATTATTATAACCATTTATAATGTTCTTAACTGATTATTTCAACCGAGTAATAAAAAAATTACATTCAAATCGAAACAATTTTTTTTAAAAAAAATCTGTATGTTAAGAGGTTAATGTTTTATTCTCATTCATGACAATTTCATCCTTCAAATATCTGCACTTCCAATAGTTATTTACAAATGAATCTCTTGTTATTTCTTGCAGAAACAAATAGAACCAGCTAGCTTATGGCGCATACTTAAATTTAATTCTCCAGAACGTTGCATGCTGTCTATTGGTCTGATTGCAAGTGCTGTTGGTGGATGCATTATGCCTATATATGCACTATTCTATGGACAAATGTTTGCTGTAAGTTTTTCTGACAAAATCAATAAATAAAAGATACAGAATTATTTTTAATGTAACAGTAAATTTTGAAAACTCTTTCCATAAATTGTAGGTAAATATAATACATATTGTGATGAAAACTACTAAATAATAAAATTATGAGGTACGAGGATTAATATAATTGAGTCATTCCATGCCAAATCAACCACGGTCTGAACCTTGAGATCTCAGAAATTGATAATCTTTGGTGCAGTGGTAGTACCAGTTAAGTTGACGAAAACTGCCAAATTTCAGATTCTTTCGGCTCTTAGTTTTTAAGATATTGACTTTCAAAAAAGCCAAAATCCTAAAATTTGACAACATTTTGAAATCTTTAAACAGCTGTAGATCAAAAACTATTTGACCAAGAGAGCTCAAATTGGTGTAATTTTCTTCTGCTTTTAATGAGCTTTAATTTGAAATACAACATGACTGTGGTATTTTTGAATTTTGTAATTTTTAAAAGATTTGAAAAAGTTTTTTTTTGAAAATCTCATAAACACCATTTTTAATTGTTTTTTGGAAAAAATATGTTTTGAAGATATCAATTGACTATTCGTGTGGAAAATTTCATAATGGGACGGCAATGGGTTCCTATGTAAATTATTTATTTTGTATTGTAATTTTTGTGAAATTTGCTAAATTTTCTGACTTCCATCATAAAACCACAATTATATGCTGAGTGGTAATCTATTTTGTAATTTTTGGGCTACAAATAACATGAAAATACCTAAAATTTATCACTTTTAATATCAGGTAAGCAAATTGAAAAATGTACGAGGGGAAGTCATTAAATAACAGGAACTTTATTCTAAACTTCATGGAGATTTATGCACAACGAAAATTTGTGTTTCGGCACTCAAAAAAGGTTCCTTAGCAAAACGCCATAAAGGTGTCATGATGATCAAGAGGTATGTGCCTGCGCAATAGCTTGTACAACATGGCCACTACACAGTTGACTTTCACCGTAGAAGAGCAACGAAGTGTTATTTGTTTTTTGTGGTCAGAGGGAGTGAAACCTTCTGAAATCTACAGCAGAATGAAGGTTCTATATGGAGACAATTTTTTTAAGTCAGGGGAGAGTGTATGGGTGGAAAGATTTAAAGACGGAAGATGAAATGTCAGTGATGAACACCGGAGTGGGAGGCCAGTTTACGTGGCAACTGAGGCAGTGATACAGCAAATCAATCAGCAAGTCCATTAATTTAGTACACTCTCTCCTGACTTAAAAAATTGTCTCCGTACTGAACCCTCATTCTGCTGTAGATTTCAGAAAGTTTCACTTCCTCTGACCACAAAAAATGAGTAACACGCCGTTGCTTTTCTACGGTGAAAGTCAACTGTGTAGTGGCCATGTTGTACAAACTACTGCGAGGCGCATACCACTTGATTGTCACGACACCTTTATGGCATGTTGCTAAGGAACCTTTTCTGAGTGCCGAAACACAAATTTTCGTTGTGCAAAAATCTCCAATTATAACATCATTAAGCCTTGTTTCCATGATTATGAAAAAATAAATATGCTGACCAAGGCAGTAATTCATTTTATTAAAAACATAAACTAAACGTAACGTTTCAACCTTCTAGCAAGGTCTTCTTCAGACTCTGTATCAAGTGCAAAAGTAACAATATACAAAAACAGGGCATTATATATACACAAACATTATTCTCTCCAGACTATTAGAAAGTTGTTATGGAACTTTCTAGCAGGTGGCTTCCCCTGTCAACTGTACTTTCACCTAAAAGGCTAAACATATTTACTTCCATATAGGGTCAATCCATATGAAGTCATACAACATGGTTGCTTGACCATTTTTAAAAAAGTTTATTTTTTGTGTGGTGTGAGCCTCATATGTTGACAGTTCAGAACAACTGTTATTTTATTTTTACTATCACCGATTTGAAGATGGCGGGCATTCTTTTATTATGGCGCGCGTCATTTTTTCCATTTGTAAGCATCAGCGGCAACTTTTTTATCTCAGCTCTGGTAAGTCCTACGACAATGAGATAAAATCTGTGATGTTAAGCACATTATAATCTACAATTATATTTCTGTGTAATTTTCTAAATATTATTCCTTCATAATAAATTTTAAGGTCAAAATTGTGTATTTTAATCGCTCAAAATGACATTTTCGGACATTTTTTTGGGCAGGAAGGCAGTTTGTTTGACATGTAAATTTTTTAGTGCAAGTACCTGTGTACCAATACTGTATGTCAAAATTATTTGAAGCTTGAGACTTTAATATTGCTTTTTCTACAGGGTCATAAACATGTACTTTTTGTTAAAAAATTCCGAGTTCAGGGTTAAATATCTCTGGTGGGCAGTTGTTTAAAAATCTGAAATTTGTACACAATACAGTACTCCATGATAAGTAACTTCAGTAAAAATTTTGAGTTTGAGATTTAATTGGTTTAAGAGATACAATACTCGTGAAAAATCCAATATTTTATATTAAATATGGTATGCCTAATTAAATTTTTTATTAACATTTTATGTTAAAATTTTGCAAATTGTAATTTGGAATGTCAATGAACAACATTTCAATCCTGAAATGGATCTGCAATAAAGTATTTATACGAGGGCGTGCTGAAAAGTAAAGCTTCCTATGTTTTTATTTTCTTTGATACCTTGTAAATGCATTTTGGATTTTGAGCAACCATACATTGCACTTATAAGACTTTCCCGCTTCTCCAATGAAGGTTTCAAACTTCTATCGCCACGGAGTGCTGAACTATTGCGAGGAAAATGGCAGCATCTAACCATGTAATGTTGGTGAAACGCCTGAAGTAGCGTGCAATAACGAGTTTCTAACTGCAGAAAATGTGCTACAAATTGACATTCATCTGAAACTGAGGACATTTTATGGGGATGAATGTATAGACATCAGTACTGTGCGATCTTGAGTTTAGTCTATCATGCTCTTAAAGAAAACCCCAGCTGAAGAAATCTCAGCTATGTGAGAGAATGGAGCGAAAGGCGGCGAACTGCAACTGATGGAGATCATCGGAATCGTGTTCAGCTTGTTATTGCACACTACTTCAGGCGCTTCACCAACATTGCATGGTTAGATGCTGCCATTTTCCTCGCAATAGTTCAGCACTACGTGGCGATAGAAGTTTGAAACCTTCAATGGAGAAGCGGGAAAGTCTTATGAGTGCAATGTATGGTTGCTCAAAATCCAAAATGCATTTACAAGGTAACAAAGAAAATAAAAACATAGGAAGCTTTACTTTTCAGCACGCCCTCGTATAAATACTTTATTGTAGATCCATTTCAGGATTGAAATGTTGTTCATTGACATTCCAAATTACAATTTGCAAAATTTTAACATAAAATGTTAATAAAAAAATTAATTAGGCATACCATATTTAATACAAAATATTGAATTTTTCACGAGTATTGTATCTCTTAAACCAATTAAATCTCAAACTCAAAATTTTTACTGAAGTTACTTATCATGGAGTACTGTATTGTGTACAAATTTCAGATTTTTAAACAACTGCCCACCAGAGATATTTAACCCTGAACTCGGAATTTTTTAACAAAAAGTACATGTTAATGACCCTGTAGAAAAAGCAATATTAAAGTCTCAAGCTTCAAATAATTTTGACATACAGTATTGGTACACAGGTACTTGCACTAAAAAATTCACGTGTCAAACAAACTGCCTTCCTGCCCAAAAAAATGTCCGAAAATGTCATTTTGAGCGATTAAAATACACAATTTTGACCTTAAAATTTATTATGAAGGAATAATATTTAGAAAATTACACAGAAATATAATTGTAGATTATAATGTGCTTAACATCACAGATTTTATCTCATTGTCGTAGGACTTACCAGAGCTGAGATAAAAAAGTTGCCGCTGATGCTTACAAATGGAAAAAATGACGCGCGCCATAATAAAAGAATGCCCGCCATCTTCAAATCGGTGATAGTAAAAATAAAATAACAGTTGTTCTGAACTATCAACATATGAGGCTCACACCACACAAAAAATAAACTTTTTTAAAAATGGTCAAGCAACCATGTTGTATGACTTCATATGGATTGACCCTATAGAATGTGGTTGGGCTTTATATCTCACGCTCTTTTTCCTTCATTTTCCTTCCTTCTCCTCTCCTCTTTCTCTCTTGCCCTTTCCACTCTTTCTAACACAAGAGAGACAGAGGAGAGGAGAAGGAAGGAAAATGAAGGAAAAAGAGCGTGAGATATAAAGCCCAACCACATTCTATATGGATGTAAATATGTTTAGCCTTATAGGTGAAAGTACAGTTGACAGGGGAAGCCACCTGCTAGAAAGTTCCATAACAACTTTCTAATAGTCTGGAGAGAGTAATGTTTGTGTATATATAATGCCCTGTTTTTGTATCTTGTTACTTTTGTACTTGATACAGAGTCTGAAGAAGACCTTGCTAGAAGGTTGAAACGTTACGTTTAGTTTATGTTTTTAATAAAATAAATTACTGCCTTGGTCAGCATATTAATTTTTTCATAAATCTCCATAAAGTTCCTGTTATTTAATGGTTTCCCCTCGTACATTTTTCAATTTGCTTACCTGATATTAAAAGTGATAAATTTTAGGTATTTTCATGTTATTTGTAGCCCAAAAATTATAAAATATACTAATATGAAGACTTCAACATCAACCACTCAGCATATAATTGTGCTTTTAAGATGGAAATAAAGAAATTTAGCAAATTTCACACATATTACAATACTAAAAAATAATTTCCATAGAAACCCATTGCTGTCCCATTATGAACTTTTGCACACGAATAGTCAATTGATATTTTCAAAACATATATTTTTTTCAAAAAAATAAAAATATTGTTTTTGAGATTTTCAAAACAACTTTTTTCAAGTCTTTTAAAAGTTACAAAATTCAAAAATACCACACTCATGTTGTATTTCAAATTAAAGCTCATTAAATCAGAAGAAAATTACACCAATTTGAGCTCTCTTGGCCAAATAGTTTTTGATCTACAGCTGTTTAAAGATTTCAAAATGTCGTCAAATTTTGGGATTTTGACTTTTTTGAAAACTAATAACTCAAAAACTAAGAGCAGAAAAAATCTGAAAATTGATAGTTTTTGTCCTCTTGATATGTACAATGTATAAACAAAAAAATCTAAAAAATCTGAATCCTAAAGGTTCAAAAATAATTTTTATCGGTTGATTTGACATGGAATGACCCAATTTAACAATAAACTACAGTATTTTTAATCCAATACCATATGATAGTTTATAAATATTCATAGAACCAGGCTTGGTGGGGGTTCCTGTGTAGCCAAATGGTTAACACTCTTGCCTTTGGTGTGTGTGTGGTCCTGGGTCCAATTCCTGGTGGGAGCCTCCACAATTTCAGTGTTAACCCAGCATCGTGAGGACAATTGGGGAGCTACTTGAAAAGAAGAAGTAGAAAACTAGAAAACAGCAGAGATTGGACTTGATACAAGACCAGCATTACCCAATGAAAAAGCCACACTGGCAGGCTTTGGCCCTTATAAGGGGTTATTGGGCCATGGAGTTGTGTCAATCACTCTCGATATCATTTTCAAATATGCTGAGTCAGTTCTGATCTGATTAACCTGTGGAGGCAGGATGGTAACTATATAACTAAATTGAAACAAACACATTCATTTAGAATAAATTAAAATATAACATTATCAATGATAAAAATAAAGATAAGAGTGGCCCATTAGGGTTGAAATCTACATTAAAAAGTCCATTTATTTAATTCCACTTAAGCAGTGTCGTATTCTGGTTTACTGCAACAATTCTTATTTATTGTATATATTAATTACATATAATAGAAATAAAACATGTAGTATGCAAGTAAAACAAAAACAGAAGTCCAACAACTTCAAATTTTGCGGCAATTTTGATATATATGAAAAAAGCCAGGAAAATACATGGGAAAATATACCAGTGCACTTAATTCCACATCAACCGATGCTCAGATAAGCTAATGAGGACTGTGCCTAAAGTTTAAAGTAGGCTTTGAACCACTGTGCAATATGTGTCTCGCCAGGAATTTAAGGTATCCTGTAATTACAATGTAAGAGCATTAGCCACAATGCTATTGGGAAGTAAATTATAAGAAAATACAGAATATATTAGAGTAGATTTATTTTTTATTAAGCTGGATGTTTCACATTTTATGCCTGTTCTTATAACCATCAACTGACTGGGTTATAAAGTCAAGAAATCTAATTAACTTTTTCCATAAAATAATATCCATAACATTGGTGGAAGTGAAAATTTTCTGTTCTATACTGTAAGGATACACATTTGATAGAAGACAGAAGATATGAATTCCAGGCATGAAAGAAATTACTTGAAAAGATTTTGTGAAAGTTTTAGTTCCCATCAATTAATTCTTTTTTGAGGTGAACTGGAAGATGTTTGTCTTGCAAACATTGAAATTTTCCAATTTGTAAACTCAGTTTGGATAGTTACATAATTACATAATTAATATAAATTATGGATGGAGATCTTTGAAGTCATGTTTTTTTCTTTTTCTAAATGCAGAAAGAAATTGCTTCTTTTACTATGAACTTGTATGATACTATGAAATTGAATAAGATAGATTCAAGTTTCTCCTCATGTAGTATACTAAATTGAAATATCTTAATTTCAGACATTTACCTTAACAGGGGATGAATTGAGATCTGCTGCAATATTTTGGTCCATAATGTTTGTGGTTTTAGCAGTAGCTGCAGGCCTAAGTAATGGAATAAGAGTAAGTAAAATAAATATTTCAGTGTTCTGGGTTAGTACCAGTATTGTGATCGTGATTACATTCAAACTTACATAAAAAGTTTCTTTACTTCACCTACCCTCGTTGCATAGACAGCCTCATCTTTCCACCCTCTACGGCCTGACGCCAAGTATTTCTGACCACACATGAAGGTAAACGATCCCCGGTCCCACGAAAACTGAACGTGCTAGCTGTTCCCTCCGAGAAATATAGCAGACTTGTTTTTCTTCGAGTTTTTGCTATGTGCTGAAGTTTAATTGTATCATAGTGATACTTTGGAGTGTAGTAAGTCTATAATATCCTAATCTCGTTATGAACTTGCATCTGACATTCATAACAATCTGGAAAACCCTTTTACAGTCTAAGCGACTGCTAAATGCCTTAAGTTACCTTGACTAAGTTACCTAGACTAAGCTTCAGAGGGAACAACTCCCACCCACCTGTTTCACCAGCCCCAAGACCAAAGTTTCAATGAACGCAGCAGCAGGACAAGAAAGTGAATGTTGTAAGTGTTCTATGGTCGACTGGCTGAAGACGAAAGCTTTTAGTTCATTGAACCTTGCAGAAAAGACAGCAAACCAACATCTATCCTAACTGAATTAAAAAACTAAAATGAAATCGTACACAAGGCATTTTCAAATGAGTTACTACAACACTGTAAAATGATTAACTGGATATTCTTCCAGTGACAAATTATATTGTTGTCCTTGTTTGTTCCTGAGAAGGGAGTCTGGAACAGTTAGGGTTTTTTCACATTTACGACTTCTACAAGTCTAGCAAACGTCATGAAAAAAACTCAGCCATCTATATGCCCTTTTTGCATTGAGGACGTTTGAATTGCAAGAATACTCAACTCTATGAAAAAACGTCAACTTAATCTACGAAAAAAGGGATGAAACAGGTTTCGACAAAACATTATGTTTTTCTCTGATTACTCATAAATTGGTTTTATTAAATTTTTCTTTGTTGCACATCAACAATTTTGTTTTTAATGTTTTCTTTATATTATATCATACTTGCTTTAAAATTATTATTGTCACATAATTTTAACTTGCCTCATGTTTGTCATGTAGTTTTATTTGGTTCGTTTCAATAAGGGTTGAATTTTACTTGATTTACTGTATTATATTAAAACACCCATTGGGAGGGGGGGGTAAGTGCAGGTGACCTGTTCTCCTGCCTGATTTAGCACTGCATGCCATTGCAAAACACACAAACAAACACATATATACACACATACATACATACATACATATATCTACAGTGCTTTTATACTGAAAAGAAAGGTTTCAATATTCTTGAAGTTGTTTTGTTATTGATTGACTGAATTAGGTTATTTTACAGCACTTTTCTGCCACTTTTGACTATTTGCGACAATGGGGATGAATGGATATGCAATGAGATGGATGAAGGGACAATAACAAACACATATGGACGACACGACACAATTCCTACAGTGGATTATCCTGGCTGCAGGTTCAGGCGCCAGAGCCTCATTAGTTTACAAAATGCAGTCCAGGGTGTACTACTTGGGTATGCTGACATTTGGGTGCCTCAGGGGTTTATCCAGGATTTTTCCCTTTGGGTGTAAGTTTGGGGATGTTAAGTGCATATTTTGGACCATTTTTAAAATGTTCGCCATAATTCAATTTGTTCATTAATATTTCCAGAGATTAACCCCACCCTTCCCTTCACGTAACATTTCAGTAGAAAAAATATGTCAAATGCAGGGAATGATGGAAAATAGATTTTTGTGATAATGTTAACATTTCAGTCTAACGTTTCGAATATTGCTTTTCGATAATGTTCAGTACTTGATTTAATCAATTGTTAGATAAAACACAAGAGATGACATTGAAAAACACAAAATTTAAACATATTATTACCAGGAATCATTTCATGCAATTCTTAAGCTAGCTATAAAGAAAATGGAAACATTTGCGTAATATTTTTTAACTGTACTTGTATGGTTCTTGTCGTAGGTGAAACTCGGAGTTCATCTTGGGGGATGCCCAATCCATCGATGAAAAATCAGTGCATGGGTGTGTGCGTGCTTGCCTGTCTGAAGTAGTAGTAATAAGTACAGATATAATATGACTCTTGAATAAATGACCACATTGTGAGCAAAGCGAGCAAGAAAATTTTTAGAACTATTTATTTTCAAACTGATATGCATACTTTAAATTAAACATAGCAACAGTATCCCACGATGTTTACTCTTTACAATCTTGCTTTGCTCGTTTGGCATCCTCTTTACCTCAGCACATGCTCCCTGCCCCCTCCTGTTCTAGCTTCAGTTAGAAAATATGCATATATATATATATAATTTTAATAGTTCTATGTAGCGAGTGAGTTCCAAATTTTGCTGGTGTTTTCAAATCTCTGTTTAAACAATGATTCACAAACTGAAATAAAGTAATGAAACTCTCTATATATTTAGAGCATGGAAACGAAGACTTAAAAATAAAATGGGGATGCACATTTGATAGATACCTGGTATTACTTTTGAACGGAATCGGTCAAGGAATTTCATATTGAAGTTATATACCCTTACAAAACTAGGGCCTCCCCTATGGCGCAGTGGTAACGCTGTCGCCTTCTAATCAAGGTGTCCCAGGTTCAAAACCTGGTGGAGGCACATAGTGGTTCAGATCCCACTTTAAACTGTAGGTCCAGTCCAAATTAGCCTTACTGTGCATAAAGTGGACTTAAAACACCAAATAAACCAACCTTACAAAACTTTCGAAAATACACTTGGCTCTGTTGAGAGTTTATCTTTCAAATACTGAACAAGAGACTCTAGGTAATTAGGAGTCATGCCTCTTTGCCTTAAAAGAAAACCAAATAACATGTGGAAATACATGCATGGCATGTTAACTGCAAAGAGAAGGCAAGAAATGTTTATTTCTAAATTGAGGTAATGCTTTATTTTCAATTATTTAAAAATTGAATAGCATTAATTTTACTTTCCAACACAAAGAGCACAATGAACCAAACAAAATTTATCTCTCCACGTTTTCCAGCAGGGAGTGGCAAGTGCCGCCGTGCCCCCACTGGTGCGCCTATGGTCAGATATAAATTTGGGACTTAATGTAAATTAAATTTCTTTTTATGTTAATGCCTTATACTTCCTTTGCTTCTTCTGAGAAGTTGGAAAAAATTAAATATGTCATTATGTAAGGGAACCGACTAGATAAAAAGAGGAAGACAATTTTTACTAAATCTATATCTTTGCAAACTGACAATAACTTTAATTTAATAGGGTGGCAGTTATTTCACAGAACACTATGACGTTAACGCTTCTCTATTTCTATCTGTTTTGCTTGTTAAGCAGCGGCACAGCAATTGTCCTTAGCACCCAGGCAACCCACCCCACGCAGACCCCCTCCATTTTTACAACTCTCTTTCTAATATATAATTTCTTTTACAAAGGTAAGAACTCTTATAGCCACAAAGATGGTCACATACATCAACTATAGACATAAATTAATCACTTAGGTTCTTCATGAAATACTTGCCGTTTTATTTTGAATACTCAGTCAATGAATTTTATATTGGTACTTTATGAATATCCATTGGAAGAAATTATACCTACATATAGTGTCACTGCTTTTCTACTCACCCCCCCCCCCACCCACCCTCCATCACTACTGTACTGAACAAAATGAGATGACTCTAGTCTCCAAGATATAAAATTATTTAGAGTAGTTCGTATTTTCAAATTTCACACTGAAAACAGATTGAGCGGTGAGGCTTTACTGCAGAATCAGCTTCAGGAGTCATGGACATTTAAAGGTTAAAGACAAAAAATAGAAGTTTAACTTACCTTGGAACAGATACTCGTAACATGAAAGTTCATGGACATTCGCAAGATTTTCTTCAGATGGATTTTTCTCCAGAGTGGGGAGGCAAATGAATCATATTTTCCACCACAATTGCGTTGACTCCTCAAACACAGTCCTTCAGTTTAAAGTAATCAAGTTTCTGCAATGTCCTTACAATAATTACTGTTATTCAAATGAGATCATGTGTGTGAAATAAATAATTTTGGATCAACAGTCAATTTCTAGGATGTGCTGTGCCCCCTCCCCTTTCAGACATCCATGTAAAGGATATGGCATGAGCACAGTTTTTGACCTTATCTCAGAGTCATCATCAGTAATCAATGGAAGGAATTTATGATGATGATTCAATTCCAGATAGACACGTTGAAATTGAAGGGTTCAAAATGTATAGACTGTCCTAAGCAAGGGGGAGGTAGTATTGTTTATGTGAAAACAGCTGTAATATCGGAACTTATATATTCCGTGTCAGATGTAGACATTGAAGGATTGTGGCTGTCTTTAAAACTTAAACAGAATGACAAACCATTAATTCTCGGATGAGTATATAGACATCTCAAGGCCCATGTCATGTTTAATGAAAAACTAGAAAACATTTTGCAGTCGTTTCCAGCTTGCCACGCTTCGGTTCTCATCGGGGATACAAATCATGACGTCACCAAACCTACTGCAGTGGATAATGCATTTTTCGATACAATGGAATCAGCAGGGTACAAGCAGCTTGTTTGCCTGCCGACACGCATGACTAACACAAGTGAAAGTCTCACAGACCACATTTTTACTAACAAGAAAGAAATACATGATAAATCCGCCACAGTAATGCATGATTTAAGCCGATCACTTTCTGATATACACATCAATTATCCTAAGGCCACAATGACCTCCTGAAATACCAGTAACTAGGCGTTCATTTAAAAATTTCTCTGCACAACAGTTTGTTGATCATTGTTCTTATCTACCCTTTCATAAAACTACACTGATGCCCGATATAAACGATAAGGTAACATATTTGCAGTCATTAATAACTGAAGCTCTTGATGTCTATGCACCAATAAAAACGTTTCGTTTTAGGGCCAACAAGCGTCCCTGGATCACTGTCGGTCTTCTTAGATTGATATTAATCAAGAATCGTATGATTAAGCGCACACATAGTTCAAATAATAATAATTACACCTGGGAACAATATAAGACCTTAAGGAACTACGTAACAAAGAAAGTAAAAGATGTGAAAGAAATTATCTCCTTATGCAGATCTATTCCGTTAAATATTCAGGCAATAATAAATTCAAGATTTTTAGGTTCTTAACTGGAAATGATAGCAAAAGTCAATCCATCACATCTATTGAACACAATAACAAATTACCAAAGATGCGAGGGTGTCGAACGTCCTCAATTACTACTTTGCTAATGTTGGTAAGTCAATATCCAATACATTCACTAACGATTTAAAGGCAAAGAAAAATGAAAGTAACAAACAAAGTTAAAACTATGCTCAACATCAAGAAACCAGCTTCAGTTTTAAGCCCTTGCACATGATGATGTTCTGAAAATTCTTCAAAAACTTGATCTCAGAAAAGGTCCAGACTTCGATGAAATAAGTAATTGAATACTATATATGCTAGCCCCATGGATTGCCGAACCTCTCACCGATATAATTAATTCATCCTTAAAAAGCAGAATCTTTTCAAACACTTGGAAACATGCAAAGGTCAAACCTATATTTAAAAGGGGGTCCCCAATGCAAGTAAATAATTCTCGCCCCATATCAATAACTTCCTCATTAAGCCAGTTTCTAGAAAAGGTAATAGACAAGCAATTATAACATTACTTACATTGTAACACTCTACTGACAGAGATACAGTTCGCTTTTAGAAAAAATTACTCAACAGAATTACTTGTACATGAATTATTACATAACTGACGACATATATTGGATCGTAAAAGAAAGCAATAGATATAGGCATTATTTCACTAGACATCAGTAAAGCATTCAACAGTATTCAACCAAATTTATTAATACAGAAATTACAGCAATTCAATTTCTCTGCTGCTGCATGAAACTGGATCGAAAGTTATTCATGCAATAGGAGTGTCAACACAAAAGTAGGCAACTCAATTTCAAACAGTTTAAATGTATCTTTCGGTGTATCACAGGGATCTACTCTAGGCTAACTGTTTAACATGTTTGTGAATGACATCGCAGACAGGAAATTTGGGTTTGAATTGTACGCAGATCAGTCTCCTGTACTGCACGCAAAGCAAATTAGAAAAAGTAATTGCAAATATTGAGAAAAACATGCTCAAAGTTATTGAGTGGTATCAATCAAACATGTTGAAAGTGAACGAGTCTAAGACACAAGTATTAATACTATCAAGTGTAAACAATAACAACACACTAACTGACAACATTAAAATAGGCAATTCCAATATAAAACTATGTGAGTCTCTAAAATATCTCGGTATGCACCTAGATAAAAATTTATCTTTTTCACAACATGTAAAAATTAATGTGTGCAAGTGCAGCACCTAGAATCAAGCAGTTTCAATTTGTCTGGAAATATGTACACCTTGTCCACAAATTAGCATTCTACAAAGCATTTATTAGGCCGTTACTTGAATATTGTTCCTCTGTACTTTATGGGATTAATAGATATAACACCATGAAACTAGAAAAAAAATGCAAAATTGGCTATTCATAGCATACGATATACAGGGCCACATGACTTCACGTGCAAGCAGAGAAGAGCTCCAAGTACCCATGCTGGAATCCAGGCGAAAATATGCATTTCTACTAAAAATTCATCAGACAATTAACACACACAACCACTTATTAAGCAACAAAGTAATGATATCTAGTAATATACATTATCTCAATCTGCGATCCAATAACACAACAGTATCCAAGTACCGAAAAGTAACAAGGCAAGATACGGATCAAAATCCCTGTCATCTCTGGCAAGTCAAGCGTGGAATCAACTACCTGTGAATTGCAGAAAGGAGAGAAATTTGGCCAAATTTAAATTACAGATTAGGACATTAATCTATGAATACTGACATTGTGGCTCATCTACCTCATTGCTTCCTTCATATAACATAGTTGGAAAAATGTTTATTTTCTTCTATTTCTTATATTTTTCAGTTATATAAATTTACAATATTCCATTTTATGTAGCCTATACTTATAAACAAATAGCATAACTGTATATTAATTAATGTAGGGAAAAGGCTGTTTTTGTAGTTACAGAATCAATGTAAAGTAAATTTGTAACCCTACCTTAATAATAATAAATAATCAGTGACGTGCGGTGACGTCGACACCTTGGGTAGCAGTTAAGTGGCATGCTCAAGGGGGGTGGGGTTGGTGTGGGTCACACCCCTCCCCCCTTTAGGGCCCAGTATTCCTAAAAAAAAGAATGTCAATAACAGGAAAAGATTACAAAATGATGAATGAGTACTAAAAAAAAGTACATGTAAACCCCACCCACATTCAAAAATAAAAAACGATTTGATTTGACTACTAAGCCAGAGATCCTGGGTTAGAATCTCAGCTTGGCCATGGGGATTCTTTGTGTGTGTCCCTTCATCAATTTTATCGTATCATCTTCGCGATTAGCCAAAAGTGGCGGAAAAAGTAAGTAAAATAAACCAAATCGAGCAATCAATCAATGATTTGATTTCATTTTTGTTACTTAGCGTCGCTTTTTTGTCACATTTGGTTAATTGCGAAGATGATACGATAAAATTAATGAAGGGACAAACACAAAGAACACGCATGCCCAGGACGGGGTTCGAACACGGAACTCCTGGTGTCGTGGCACGCTGTGATAACCACTCCCGCACAGTTGGTTGATTTGGTGTTTTAAGTCCACTTTATGCACAGAAACAAAACAGAAAACAAAACACACTTTTTTGCAGTTTCTTCAATAATATTCATTTGGCTTTTTGAGTTCTGAGATACACTTTTCATTCCAAATTATTTCATTATTCACTGCAGAGTACAACACATAGGACAAGAATGCGCAATCATCACGGGTTCGAATCCTGGCCTGGATTGTTCATATGAGGTCCCTTAATCAATTCCATCATATCATCACTCATCCTCACTTTCGCAATAACCAAATGTGGCAGAAAAGCGAAGTAAAATAAACCAATCCAACACGTTCTCTTGCCCAAATAAATACATCCGTATTTATGACTGTTAAATGCCAAGAGTAGTATATTTAAATAAAACACTACTAAAACGAGAGTGAGAGAGAGCCCAAGCACATATTTGTAATTTAATAATTATATATTCCATACTTGAAAAAAAAAACATAACATTATTGTCTGCACATAACACGTTCTCATTTCATAAATAATAAAATTACATCGCATATTATACATACATATTGTACAACGTGTAAAATGTTGTGCAAATACAGAGAACTGCAGAAAATTTTACCCTGAGCTCTTTAGAGGATTTACAAAAAAAATCTATGAGAAACCAATCCCCTATCTGTCCTATAGGAGATAGACTGGGGGACCTGAAAGCACGGGCTTTCAACTTATGCAGCGGAGAGAGGGGGCAAGGGAGGTAGAGGTAGAAATCTTCCTTTTCTTTCAGGCGGCCGTTTCTACCTGGAAACTGGTCAGGCGGAAGAAGAGCGAGCTAGGGTATCCAGCCAGCTTTGCCCGCGGAGAACACCGATGGACGAGAAGAGCGTGTTAAAAAAAGGTGTTGCTTATGAGCTGTGGTGGCTTTAACAAGACAATAAATATTGTGATTTGAATATAATTCGAGGTGTGAGATTGATTGATCTATCTCTGCTAGACTAGCTACTCCTCAGTGCACGTCACTGTAAATAATAATAATAATAAAGGTTGGAAGGGAAGGAGCTTCAAACAGATGTTGTTCAACAACTTAATTTAGCAGCCTTTCGACATATCTATTTTATGGATGGCTACAAAATTCGGATAATGGATATCTGGATTTCAAAGTATCTAATATCTGTTTTGGATGGAACAGATAATCTGAATATCTGGATAGCATGGATATCTGATTAGTTTGGGTATCCGGATAGAACAGATTATAAGCTATCCACATATCATTTTCATTTTTCACTGTACGAATTTTCTACAAATCTTTCATCAAATCTGTTGATGAAGTGAAATACGAAAATGATGAATAGAATAGAATAGAATGGTCGTTCTATTTTCTACTGAGCGAATCCAAATATTTGGATATCCAGATAATTTGGATAATATGAATATCTGAATAATTTCGATAATATGAATATCCATACCTCAGATATCCAGATAATCAATACATACAGATATCAGAATATCCAATATCTGGATATTTGAAATCTGGATAGAAAATTACCCCATATCCAGAAAAAAAAATATCCAGATTTGGCCATCCGTAGCAATAGCTTATGATACTTGAATCAGGCAATAATTAATGATCATCTATTGTAAAATTAAGTTTCAATTTACAATTACATGATATTAAAACACTTACTAATTTGTCAAATTTTCTAGTGCATATTCTTTCTATTCAATAGCTGTACACTGTAGCAATAGCTGGAGAGAAAATGACACTGAGACTTCGGATGCTTGCATTTGCAAACATACTTCGACAGTCTGTTGGTTGGTTTGATGATGAATCTCACTCTCCCGGTAGACTTACTAATCGTCTCTCTAGAGATGCCCCAATAGTTAGGTCGGTAAGTAAAATAATTTATTTCTTATCCAGAATTAAAGTAGGAATAAAGTTACATGTGTATAATTCTATCACATGTTCAAGTTTATTAAAGTTGGTGACAATTATTAGATTTATTTTCACAGAGATATTTGTTACTTTGTATTATGACTCTGAAACTGGAGGAAAGTATGTTAAATATCTTATGAGGCATAGATTGGAAGAAAGTTTATATAAGAAATGAAAATGAATATAATTGCTTTATGAAGAAAATTTTGGCTTTGTACAAGGTTTCTAAGATTCTTTAAGTCATAATATGTAAATTAGAAACACTATGACAAAAATTTGAATATCTCTTTTATATCTAAATAGTAGGGATGGAACCGATTAATCGGTACTCTATCAGTATCGCCTGATATAGGCATATCAGTGAATCGGTAAAATTACCGATTATTTTACCAATCCGGTATATCAATAAATATCTGATAATTTAGTGCAAAATGCTGCCATTTTGTTGTAATTTTTATGGATAATCTCCATGCACTACTTTCTAAAAAAGTAAATGTCTAAATATGCAATTTCTTTTGCACTGCAGTCATCTTGAAACACATTTATTAAGGCCAATGAACCTTTCAGGTTCTTCAAGGACCATTTCTAATTTTATATCGGATCGGTAGAATATCTGTTATCAGTATCGGTAAATTTTATATCAGTACTTTATCGGTATCGGCCAAAATTTAATATCTGCCCATCCCTACAAAATAGCATGTACATAGAAATATTTTGACATTTACTTTGTTCACTTTTACTAAATAAAAAATCAGTGGACATAAATATCTTAATACATATGATTTTATTTTTTAAAAAATTCAAAATTAGGCTGCTGGACACAGAGTTGGAATGGTTTTGCAATGTGGAGTTACAATTGTGACAGCACTGGGAATAGCTTTCTTTTTTGGATGGAAGTTGGCACTACTTTTGTTAGCGGCAGTTCCCATTATAATTTTTGCTGGATATAAACAAATGGCACTCATCAGAGGCTCCCTGAAAAAAGATTCCGAACTCATGGATGAAGCAGGAAGAGTAAGTATATATAAAACTTGAAGCTTATATAATTTATTATGAAGAATTTCAGCAGTCTTTCTGCATTGTAATTTACTGTGTCTTTTCTCTGCTTTTCTTTTACCCAGGTTTCTGGCCCATTTCCAACTCTAGAGTTAATATCTCCTAAGATAATTATTTCTTTATTTCTATCTTCAATTCATATTTATAGTGGATAGATTCTCCCGGGCTATAGAACAGGTGAGTTGCGCAAAAGATTCCAAGCTTTCGAGAGCTAACGTCACTCTCATCTTCAGGGTAGAAGTGAAGATGAGAGTGACATTAGCTCTCGAAAGCTTGGTATCTTTTCCACAACTCACCTGGTCGATAACCCGAGAGAATCTATTCATCATTCTTCGCCAGGAAAGCTTCAAGCAAGACTTACTACATCTTTATAGTGTTTCATAAAACTGGTCTTCATTACTTGAGGTTTCATTTTCATTCAGGGTGTATACTATTACTAAGGTCAATGGAAGATATTCAGTGAACAACTTTCCCCACAATTCATTGCATGAAATCAAGCCTGCTGCCATATTTCCAGCAAACATATCAGGTCATACCAAGTAAGAATTGTGTGTGTGGTCATTGCCGAAGTGATTCAAGGTATGATTATTATGAACATATGAGGGATGTGTATGTATAAAATATTCCAAATTTTCTCACTGTGAGAGGGATTCTCATATGTTTACCATAACACCTGTGAATATTGTTTACTGAACTTCATGCTGTTTCGTGCACTGTATGATAACGTCAAGTTGAATATCATCCATTCTTCTCTCTGTTCTGAAATGACTATAGTTAGAGGCATGCAAATTTCGTTTTTGATGAAAACACGAAATATGAAATAACATGCTGTAATGTTAATTTCTCGTGTTTCTGAAAGGTGTGAGGTGCATTTTTCTATCTGTTTTGTCACGAAATAATGTGAAATGAACTGCAAAATGCGAAATATATTCTTAAACACGAAATTTACCGTTTATATACTGACGCGACACTTTCTGAAGTCTGAAGTATCCTGTGAGTTATGCAATTCACGGAAAACTGATTTATTCTGCTGTAAATATTTGAGAAGCAAAAATGGACCCCTTTACACAGGAATAAACTTAATACTCTGGTAACTACATAAATGTGCTATTAGAAGGGATAAGTTTCTTTTGTGTAATAAGTGCAGTTTTTAAATCAAATTTAGGATTATATTCACAATTTTAAAACCAAAATGTCATTTTATATACCACTTTTGATGTGATTATTAACTGCTATAACACCAAAATTTTATTTTATTTACCGCTATTGAACCCGAAATAGACTGTTTTTGTACCAAAATTTTACTTTTTTATTTACCAAAAATATGTGCCTCTAACTATAGTCATTAAGCTCTCATTTCCATCCCTTGATATTTTCCTTTCTATTCTTGTGTATCATACATGCCACTCCAGCCCTTGCTCTTTTGCATCTTGGCACTCCATTATACAACAGTAGAAAGTTTTTCATCAAGTTTTTCAATTCCATTCTTCATTTCTGCCAGTGGCAAGTATTTCTTCCCCATTCAGACCTCTCACATTCCAATATTCCAACATGTTCCAACATTCATTGAACTACATTCTCGCCAATTCCTAGTCATTGTAATCTGTCTGACCTACCTTCTTGTCTTTTGTTTAAATCATTATAGTCTCAAATTTAAAAAAAAAAATCATATTTATAAAGTTTCCGAACTCGTGGATGAGGCAGGAAGAGCAAGTGTATGTATAACTTAAAGGTAATATTCACTAACTGAAGCATATATTGTTATGTGAGCAGACATTTGCTCTAACAAGGGGCAAGGAAAGGGGAGGAGGAGGAGGTTGTATGGTTCAACATGGTAACAATGTTACAGTTGTGGTTGCTTCATGCAAATTTTTCTACTTGGGAAGATATAATACTGTGAATTTGTTTTCTATGGAATTGATTGAATTGGTTTATTTTATATTGCTTTTCCGTCACTTTTTACTAATCGCAAAGATAAGGATGATTGATGATATGATGAAATTGATGAAGGGACACTCATAAAGAACACCTATGCCCAGGCTGGGATTCGAACTTGGAATTTTCTATGTAATTCTTGCAGAAAATAAGTGTATATCATACTATAATTTATGATGTGTGTGTATTCTATTTCACATGAATGCTTGTAAATATGTGCCCCCTATTTACATTATTCACATTTGAATAATCCTGACAGGAGTCAGAAATGTATTGGCTGGTCAAGCTATCAGTGTTTTGGAAAGCAATAGTAATAATAATCGTTTATTTTAAGTGTTGAGCACAGTATGAAACCTAATACAGCTCTAAGTCAAATACAAAAGTACAAAGTTACACGAATAAAATACATAAGCTGTAGAATAACATAACATAACAAGTTAGCATATTTACACTTCAAGTTACAGTTTTCAACGAGATCTATTAGATCTCTGATACTAATAATTGTTTATTGTTATATAATATTGTGCAATTAACTGTGTATTGTTCTAATAATAATAATAATCATATTTATTTATTGAAGTGATCATAATGATTAAACAACCACTATGTTATACAAAATTAAAAAATTGAATACATTATTATAAAATAAAACAGTGGATCCTACAATCTTATACATCAACATAAAATCAAATTATAGGTTTTAACAAGATCAGCTACTAAACCTCTTGCCTTGTTTAGGCATGTGAGAATTGAGAAATACCTATGGGAATATTTGGGAATTGTATAAGCTATATTATTCAAAAAGTATTCACTGTCAACTTGGAAATTTAATATCTTCTCTACAAAATTTATCCTTTTCATTTTTCTTCTTTCTCTAAGGAAAACATATTCAACTGTGATAACCATTCAGAGTAATGTTGGCCATAGTAATTTTTTTTAAACTTTGTGCATAATAACCTGATAAAAAGTTTTTCAACTGATTCAACTTTTTGAAGGTGACTGGTTGAGGTCAGAAACCATAATTCATTTGCATATTCAAGAATAGGACGAACTATCGTTTTATACAGAAATATTAAAGTATCTTCCTTTTTAAAAACTTTCCATGAGAAAAATATATAACCAAGCATTCTCTTTGCTCTTTTGCAAATTTCTGAAATGTGCTCATCAAATATGAGAGAGGAGTCTATTACTATTCCTAAGTCTTTATGACTGTCGCACACTTGGATTTTATTTTCATAAATAAAATAGTTGGAGACTATATAATGAACTTTCTTAGTACATCTTAAAACTTTACACTTTTTCAAGTTAATTTCCATTTCATTAATCTTGCACCAATATGTCATTCTATCGAGATCAACCTGAAATTGAGCGACATCATTATTTGTTAAAATACTCTTAAAAATTTTTATATCATCTGCATATAGTAAACATGTGCTAGATTTAAAACATAATGTAACATCATTGATAAAAGCAGTGAACAGAATTGGGCCAAGTGGCGACCCTTGAGGTACTCCACAAAGTATTTCTTTTTTAGAAGAAGTTGTTTCACCAATCTTAACAGAGAAACTTCTATTTACTAAAAAGTTGGAAAACCATTTCAGAAATCGTGGTGATAATCCCATTTGGTTGAGTTTGTAAATTAATAGCTGATGGCTGACACTATCAAAGGCATTAGCCAAGTCAATAAATAAAATATCGGTCTGGGATTGCTTCCTAATGTTAGATTTAAGAGAGTCTATTAAAACTAATAAATTTGTAATAGTAGACCTTTTTCTAAAAAATCCATGCTGATTTCCATCAATATATTGTTTAAACGAAAAAGACAAATAGTCAGCAATTATGTGTTCAAAAACCTTTGCCATGGAATTTAATATGGTAATTGGTCTATAATTATTAATATCATTGGCTTTTCCATCTTTGTTTTTAGTTACAGGTACAATAAACACATTTTTCCAGATATCTGGAAATATTCCAGAAGTAAGTGACATGTTGTAAATTTTAGTTAACAATGGTACAAAAACATCTTTGTTTGCTTTCAAAATAAAATTAGGTATGCCATCAGGACCTATTGAAGACCTGCCTTTTAGTTTGTTAATTGTATCACTTACATCCTTTTCCAAGATAACAGGTACATCAATTAAGTTGGTGTATGAATGCAGATTAATATTTTTAAAATTTACATGACTTCTTTTTGAGAAAGATTTGTGAAAAAGCTCACTAAAAGCATTAGCAATATCATATTCATTGAACAGTACATCATTATCATAAATAATTTCAGTGATAGTATTTTCTCTCTTCTTTCTATTAAAGTGAAACCAAAAAGCATTCTTGTCACATTCTTAACAACAATAGTAACACACAGCTTCACAGTAACATCATGCATAATGCCTTGCAATCCAGGCAAAATTTTACACATTCTGCATTGTTGTACCTTGAGCAATATGAACAAATTTGTGGGAAATCTGAAATCAATGTAACATTGACAACATCCATTATATAAAGGATTCATTTTGTTTAAAAAATTGCTAACCATTGTTATAACTGAAATCAAGTTCTACATTTTAAAAAAAATCATAAATTTTGCTAATTTATACCAATTAATTCAGGAATACATGAAATTATTTCTACAAAAATGCTATTATTCAATATATTTACAAATTAATTTTGACACTTCATATATAATAGTTTTTCTTGTGTCTAATTTAGTATTTTATAATCATTATTTTTACACTGTACGTAACCATTATGTTTCTAATATGTCAAATTGCACAACTATGTTCTCTACAATTTATTGTCTGTCTTTCCTATATTTCAGATTGCTGCAGAAAGCATTCAAAATGTAAAAACAGTGCAGGCACTTGGCAGAGAAAAGTTATTCTACGAAACTTATATAAACCATCTCTTTGGACCATACAGGTTATTTTGTCTTTCTCTTCATAAGAATATTTTTTAGTGACAGTAATACAATTATTTTTTATGTATACATTCTCTATTTGTACACTCTGACTTTTATATGTAAATATATCAACATGTCAACTGATAAATAGTAGTCAAGCAGTTGAACATCTCTTCCCAAAAGGCAAAACACATAAGTAGTATATTTATTTAAATTAGATAGGGTCTTCAGTAGAGGGGGACATGTTCGTTGCATTTTCTTTACAAATTTGATATATTCCTATACTAACATGTAAAAATATACTGATTGATTGATTGATTGGTTTGGTTTATTTTACTTCACTTTTCTGCCATTTTTTGCTAATCGCAAAGATGAGGACAGTGGCATTCCCAAGGGGGGTTGATGGGGGTTATAACCCCCCTTTTACCCAGTATTCATAAAAAAAAAGGTAGAATAATATGACAAAATGAGGGTTGACTACCAAGAAAAAATATACATAACCCATCCCTTTCGAAAATCCTGGGCACGCCACTGAGTGATGATATGATAAAATTGATGCAGGAGCACTTACAAAGGACACCCATGTGCAGGCTGGGATTCAAACCTGAGACCAGTGGCATTGCAAAGAAGTAGCACTGAGGCAGGCATGAAAAAATACTAAATACATTGATAACAAATAATAAAGGTTTATTTATCTAGGATAAAACTAAAACATTGCATGTATTATAAGCAAGCACAGAAAATTGTAATTACTCAAGTATCACAATGACAACCATTTTACACACACTTACACACACACACATAATGTGTGTGTGTGTGTCACAGATGGGACTAAATAATTGGTATCGTGTAGGGCTAAGCTGATACCACTTTGAACCAATACCCATATTGATGCCAGTACCAATTCCCACCTATACTTTTACCGATGTTTGAAAATTGTAACAATTAAAAGTTGTTCAGAATGTTGATTAATATTAATGTGTAAGTATTCTACTAAATAATACACATCAACTTTCTTTGAAATATTTGATTGATTTGATGTTATAGGTCCACTTTGTGCACAGTAAGGCTAATTGGGACTGGACCTACAGTTTAAAGTGGGATCCGAACCACTATGTGCCTGCATCGGGTATCGAACCTGGGACCCCTTGATTAGAAGGCGATGAGGCTACCACTGCACCATCTAGGAGCCCATTTGAAATATTTGAGATTACATCAAAATAATAGAATAACTGGTATGCAAACACAAAATCAATTTTTTTGCCTCAATGCTGGTGCAAAATAAAGGAAAATTTCAAATTTTGCACAATTACCAGGATAAATAGACCCTGCAAAAATGTCGTGCAGCATTCTTGCAGAGCCCACAAAAGACGAAAACACTGAAAAAGTATCAGCAGGTATCAGAAAATAAATTCTAACTAATACTTTCCAATACTCATACTACTGGTATTAGCCGATACTGATATATTAACATTTCTATTGTAATGCTATGGGGGCAATCTCTTAAATAATATGTAGATGGTAGAAAATAAAGCACATCGCCCAGTTAGTAAAACGTTTATTACAACTAAGTCTCTTTAACAAACATATTACTTACAACAAACCCTATATAACTGGCTCTGTGTGACTTGATCTACTTATACTATGATAGAAAGAATTCCCAAGTAACTACATAGTCATATCATAAATTCTGTTACAAAGTTTAGACAGGGATGGCAACACTGGTTGGCAAGGTAACCCTGCAATGTTGGATCAAACAACAACCAGTATCATTGTGTGTTTGGCTATGGTAGCGGAAAGGTGAATTTCACTGCGAGCCGAATTCAGTAGAGTGTATACGAGAACCATGTGGCAGTAATCGCACTGCACAAAGTTGGCAAATCACCATCGGACATTTTCAACACCCTGAAAAAGCTGAATATCAGCAGGATGTTCGTGCATCGGACCATCAACAGATACTGTGACACAGGGACAATTGAGGACCTCCCCAGAAAAGGTAGACCTCGCAGCCTGAGGAGCCAGAAGATCGTGAGGGCAGTGGCGGTGTGGATGATGAAATCCTGTTAGGAAACAAGCAGTGATGGCTCGAGAGCTGAACATTTCGAAAATGTTGAAGTCGCGTGTGCTACTAAGTGACCTAGGACTCCGCGCTTATCGGCGAAGTACTGGTCACTTCCTCACTCCACAGCTTAAGGTTCAGAGGGAGCAGTAAACAAAAAGACTCCTTCAACATTATGCAATTGGTGGCCACAGGAGGATCCTTTTCACGGACGAAAAAATCTTCACGATTGAAGAGACTTACAATCGTCAAAACGACCGTGTTTATGCCTTGATATTCCAGGAAGCTCGTGGAAAAATGCCACGGATCGTAAGAGGCCATCATCCCGCCTTAGTGATGGTTTGGTGGGGGGTTTCGTACGATGGCACAACTGACCTCCACTTCTGTGAACATGGTGTGAAAACATCTGCAAAAGTGTACCAAGCGACAGTGTTGGAGCCACTTGTGAAATCGTTGACCTGCACCATGTTCAACAATGAGCCGTGGAGCTTCCAGCAGGACTCAGCACCGGCCCACAAGGCAAAGACCACACAGGAGTGGCTTCAGAGGAATGTGCCTGATTTCATTGCTCCGACTGATTGGCCCTCCAGCAGCCCCGACCTCAACCCATTGGACTACAGGTTTGTGGTCCGTTTTGGAGGGCATGGTCTGTAGGAAGAGGCATCAAATCTTGTGAGTCTCAAGCGTTCTCTTGTAAAGGCAGTGGCGGACTTTCCCCTCAAGACCATGCGTGCTGCAATCGATGACTGGCCTCAGAGACTTCGGGCCTGTGTGAAGGCCAGAGGTTTCCATTTTGAACAGTGATTGGTGCTCTGTGTTGGCAAGACCTGTACCTTTGTAACATCCAAATATTAATACATTAGCTTGCTCACTGTGCCTGTAGTTCATTATTAACTTTGTAACAGAATTTATGATATGTCTAGGTATACTTAGGGAAGTGGAAATGAGGCTTACCCTCTAAGACAGGAACAGCAGGGTAGCCTCTCAGCATCTCTCAATGCACCAGAACTAAAGACTCAAGACTCCTGTTCTCAGCAGTATTTATTCTAGCATTGACCTTGTCTTCATCCTCAGCCCAGCTGAGAGAGCTTCCAACCTTGTGGCTATTTTTGTGACTGTCCATTCTGGGGGAGGGGGGAGTTGACCTTGCTGGCCATGTTGAAAGTTTTCTGGTCAGCAGACTTTCGCTGCTAATCGCCAGGGTCAATACCAGAATATTCACAGCCAAGGTTCTGGCTTTGTTTACACTAAGCCATCACAATTTCCTGTAGGTTACCTTGTCTGTAAACTTGCCCTTGATAGCCTAGAGGGAGGGAAGGGCCTTGACTGAATCACTTGTGCTGAGGATTAGACAAGTGTGTGTGTGTGACGTATGTTTCCACTTCCCGAGTTTTTCACGTTTCCTTGTTGAGGCAACACCCTCACTAGTATTGTGTGATACAGGCATATTGGTTGAAAGGCAAATTTTTTTATGTTACTGATGCAATATTTCTAAAAAATATTGATTGATTGAGTTGGTGTTTTCAGCCCACTTTATGCACAGTAAGGATAATTGGGACTGGACCTACAGTTTAAAGTGCGATCCGAACCACTGTGTGACTCCTCTGGGTATCGAACCCAAGATCCCTTGATTACAAGGTGACGGCACTAGCACTGCACCATCGGGGAGGCCTTCTAAAAAATATACTTTAAGATAGTGCAAAATTCTTTATTTTCTTCTTTTATAATTTTTATCAATATAAAGGTATAAATCATACAGTTTGTGGTCGCCTTGGTAGCTGAGCACATTAAGTGCTGGACTCAAAATCTTCCCACTAAAGGTTCCAGGTTCAAGTCCTGGATGGGTGTTCCCTTCATCAATTTCATGTAATCACAATTAACCTAAAGTGGTAGCAAGTAAATTATGATTTTGTAAAATAAATTTCCTGTGCAAGACTCAAGAAAAGGTTTTGTACTTACATGTGGTTGTGTAAACATTCAAGGAGAGTTGAATTTCAAAATATAGAGATTGCTTTTTAAGGAAAAAAACAAATTAATGGTTACATGCTTAATTAAGGAGGTGAACGAACCATTTAGGTTCTTCATGAAACATTTACAATTTCTTATCGGGACTGTGGAATATTGGTTACTGTTATCAGAAAATCCTTTATCTATCAGTACCAGAAAATCCATATTGGTTTATCCCTAATATGTATACCATTGTTGATTTTTCAAATGAAGTGATTAACTCAGGGCTGGCCCTAGTGACTGCAATATAGGCAGGGTCTAACCAAAATTTTTCAGAACTCTAAAAAAATTTGAGATTTTTGTTCCTTAGTCGGAAATACAGGTGTCCTATACAACCTATACAATCAAAATATAAACATGATTGTAATTTTAAAAAAAATTGCATTTCGCATTATTACGATGCCCATCCAGAAAGTAAGTTTCCCAGGGGCCATCTACAAAAAGAGACGCAATTACAATGGACATTTTTATTGAAACAGATACAGCAATTGTTCAGCTATTTTGAAACATACTCCCTACCGGAATTGAGACATTTGTCGTACCGTGGGATCAAGTTTTGTAACCCTGTGTCTTAGAAGTCTGCCACCTGGGACCGGAACCCAGATCTGTGATATAGGATGGATGGTCAAACACCTCCCAGCGGAACTCCTGCAGAAGATCTGTTGTGCACTGAGCCGTATGTGGCGGAGCGTTATTGTACTGCATGACAACAATGGAACTAAGCATCCTGCGCTGCTTGTTCTGAATGGCCTGCCACAACTTCCGTTGTGTTTCAAAGTACCGTTCAGCGTTCACTGTCTCAACTCTGGTAAAGAACTCGATGATCAGAATGCCCTGTCTGTCCCAGAATGCTGTGCACAGCACTTTCCGCACTGACACAGTCTGCTTGAATTTCGTCTTGCACTGTGATGCCAATGCATAGGCTGCTGCTTGGTTTCTGGGGTAAAGTGTGTGACCCACGTTTCATCGCCTGTGATGATTAAGTCCAGAAACTCATTGCTGTCATGGTGCCACTGCAGAAAAGTCAATTCTGCTCCCATGAGCTTTGCAACCACCTGGCACACAATTTCCGGAACAACAGGTTCTTCATGACGATTTGTGCAACCAGGAGCAAGAAATCTGCGGAAAATGGCTGCTGAGTTTTGTAATCGTAAAGCAATGGTTCTCCACAATGCGCTGCCGCACGTGCTCCACGAGGTCGTCCATAAAAATGGAGGGTCGCCCACTGCCCTCCTCAAAATGCAAATTTTGCTGACCTTCTGCAAATTGCCTGCACCAGCGACGCACCATCTGCTTGCTCATGATGTCTGTTCCATACACCTAACACAACTGACGATGGATTTCAATTGGTGCTATGCCTTGTACGTTCAAAAACTTTATCACCGACTGAACCTCACAGTCAGCGAGAGCTGGAATAAGAGCCGTCATCTTCAACCGCTACTACGGTGCTACTGTGACCTGTCGGGGAGTGCTGCCTGTTGCTTATGATTGCCACGTCATGCATCTCTCTCACGCATGCATACTAACCTCTCGCAATGCATGGCCTGCTATCTGTTGGCCATTCGGGACACTTTACTTTCTGGATCTGCCTTGTACCCAAGAGTAATAAGCAGAACATGTTGAAGGTTAAAACCAAGAATTATGGAAGGGTAATAAATATTTCTAAATTATTGTTTCTTTTCATTTCTGATGTGCCACTGGTACGACTTTCATCACATTTAATTACAAAACTAGGTGTGTTCAATATCAAACTATTACTTTACCTATGAAAGTGGCAACATCCAACAACTGAACAACATTCTCTATAATAATTCTCTTTTGTTTACTTTTCATTAAAATTTGATGCTGTATTGAATTTACATTGATTCATATAAAATAACACATTCATTTCATAACAAAGCGTACACAAACAATTGTTTTTATCTGGTGCAGAGCACCCTGAAGCAAGGTGCATCGGGCAAGTGCCAGAGTTACACCTCCCTAGGGCCAGCTTTGGATTAAGAATTATGTTACCAATATATTGCCTATAACATTTATGTATTTTTATTATTTCTTTACAGGGAAGCCAAAAAGCAAGCTATCATGTTCTCAATTACCTTTGCCTTCTCCCAAGCTTTTGTCTTTATAATATATGCCAGTGCTTTTAGGTTTGGTGCATATCTCATAGAGATTGGAGACATGACTCCCACCAATGTGTACAGGTAAGATATTCCTTAATAAGAGTCAATGACTTAGGAATGGGAGACACTGTATTCTTCAAAACTACTTTAATTAATGTTTGGGTGCTAAAGTACATTTGTTACAATACCAAATGACTCAATTTTCTTTAAATGAATGATATTTTAATTAATTTAAAGTATGTTAGACAAACAAGCTGTATATATTTTCAAAAAAATTGCTTTCACTGCTGAAAATTTTGTCTACCATTTTTCAGTAGATATATAGGTGTTTTGAAACATTTACTGTGTTCAGATTTTCAAAGAGATAAGTAAATTGTTAATAAGGAAGAATGAAATGTAATATTTACAGACCCCTTCTTAAGCTAAACATGCTACAGTTCATATTAAATATAATACTGAAGAAGATATTTTCACTTGTAGTTTCTCTACTCTACTGTTTTCAGATCAATAGGTGTTTTGAAACATCTACTGTGTTTAGATTTTCAAGTAGATTTAAAAACAAATTGTAAATCAGGAGGAATGAAAAGTTATATTTACAGCCAATATGTTGAGCTAGACACACTACATACAATATTACATGTAATTCTGCGCACAGTAGGCCTACTGAAGGTGTTCCGTAAGAAACCATTTAGATTCAGTAGATTTCCAAGAGACACAGTAGAGTACAGTAAATAACTAAATTTTGTCTACTGTAAAAGTAGAAATTTCCAGCAGTAAGTATTGTAGTTAGAATATGAAAACTGGGGTACAATATAGTTATGAACATAAAAGATCCTCAAATTTGTATCCCTTGAGTTGGACAAGATACAAGGTAAGCTCTAAATAAATAGAGTAAGGACAGGGCAAACAGACATTCGCTAAGAAAAGTTTGAATATTGTCACATTGACGTTGGTAACAGTGCATCAGTTGTAGTTGTGAGTTGAAGCAGAACGTGTGCAAGAAGGTGTAACCAGCATCGGTACAACTCTTGCACAAGAAACACCAATCCAGCTTTAATATCTGACCAAGTAAGGAAAATGTTATATGCATAAAACAGAATAGTACAAAAAAAAATGTTAAAAATGGAAGGATTCCATGGATTATAATAGTTCGGCCAAAGTTTTGCTTTGAAATGTGGTGACAACAGTCCTTCCTCCATAGGTACATGGGCATTGCCAACCCAACGCTGCCATTTGGTGCTTTTTTATGGTTCCACAGGTTACAGGCTGCTGTTGTGGCATGCATGAATTGCACTGCATTTTAATATTGGCAGGCAGTTTTTAATTGAGATAGTAATATACTTTACAATGATGCCTGTAGAGTATACGTGCAAAGATATACAGGGAAAAGTATCAATAAAGTGGCCTTTGGTGGCATTTTTGGTTAAGTATGAAATCATGCAGGTACTGTGGGTTTAATGTGTGTAGTAAATGGTTTTAATGTGTGTAGTAAATGGTTTTAATGTGTTTGAGATACATCCATTTAACCCACAATGCCTGCCTGAGCATGTATTTGTTCATGATACTGTCCACAAAGTGCATGATCAAGATCAGCCATTATGAGAACCTACAGCGAAAGATGTGTATATGTTGGAAGAAATTTGGAAATGTGTCATCGCAAGGAATTTTTGAGGAACTAAGCCCCTTGTCATCGACTTCTGGAACCTGCAACAGGAAATGAAAAACTGGAGATTCACACATATTAACCTTTTGGTGCCCAAGCGTCTCGAACGAGATACCAAAAAGTAACCCTTGGGGTACCAAGCGTCTCGATCGAGACGCTGTGTCAAGGTCGTAGTTTTTACGTTATAACTTTTCTATTTTTGGCTAGAATATCGATTTTATTTTTTTATATTGTTCCTAACACATGTATTTAACAGAAATTGTTTTTTGCATTTTTTTTTGTCTTCATGAAAATGGAGGGGGAAAGGTGGGAAAAGGTACTTCTCTTTTGCGGCTCTTTTCAACGTCAAATTTTTGCCGACAAAGGAAGACCGGCTTTGTTGTTCTGTTGTTACATTGGTCATACGGCAATGATGCAAATATTTTTCTGTTTCTTACATGCGAGCGATAATTTCTATGTGCATTTTGAACTTTTCATATCCTTTTTTTCGGGGGGGGGGGGCGGGGGGAGAGAAACCCCTTTTTTTAAAACAAAATTTAGGGGATTTCCCCCCTTTCACCCTCCATATGTGGCCGAATGTGAATAAATTATATATCGTCTGAATCTGTGATTCATTCTGCGTACAACGGTATATCGTTCATATCTCCAGGGTAAATAGTCTCTCAGCTAAAGTTATTTCAAGGTACCGCTGCATTTTGAAGCTTGAATCAGTGGCGTGCCGACAATTCCTTTTGGGGGTATAACTCAAGTTACATTGGTCATATGATAATAATGCAAATATTTTTGTGTTCCTTACATGTTAGCGATCATTTCCATATGCATGTCGACACTGTGATGTACTTTTTGCTTGAGGGGAGGGTGGGGGAACACATTTTTTTTCCCGAAATTTTGGAATTTTGAGAGTTAGCCCCCTCCCCCTCGCCACATATATGCTGAATTTGCAAAAATTTCATATAGTCTGAATCTCTGGTTCATTCCGCGTACAACGGTATATCACTCATCTCTCTAGGGCAATTAGCTTCCGATCTACACTTATTTAATTGAAACTCTGCATTTTGCTCAAAATCGGCTCGGTACCCAGAGGCTTACTTGTGAAAAAGGTCTTGGGCGTCAAAAGGTTAATGGATTCTTCCTTCATCGCTTGACTCAAAGACAAAAAACTGAAAGCTTCAAATCAAAGACAAGAAAATGAAAGCAGGATAAACACAACACAATGAGCATGTGTGCAAAGATATGTTCAAGAAGGGTCAAAACTGGGTGCAATTCTAAGTGTGGGGCAAACAGACACTGCAACACGATGTGATTCATCAGACTATTTTGAGATAGACATTCCTTATTTTAAAATGCTATATTATATGTTTATTGAATGTTCACACACTGTATATCATCTTTTGTTAAAAAGTTTCAGAGTTATTTTTAAAATGTTCTTAGGATGTCCGTTTGTCCCATCCTTACTCTGTGATATTTTGAGTTCATTGTTTAAAATGCGTAAACCAACTGGTGTATTTTTTACATTCCAGAGTATTCTTTGCACTTTCATTTTGTGCTGCATCTGTAGGCCAAGGATTTATGTTCATTCAAGACTATTCTAAGGCAAAAATGGCTGCTGCTCTTATGTTCCAGTTGATGGATGAAAAGTCACAAATTGATTCATCTTCTCCAGCTGGAGTTAAGCCTGTAAGTTAACTCCTATTTATTTTGCTATACCTTAGAAATCCCATAAACAATTAAACAATTCAAATATTTTTACAGATGATTCTTTTATATAAATATATTGTTGTATGTTATTGCATGCCATCATCAGTTTTGGAAAGAATTTAGATCTCTTATTCTGTAAACGAAATAATGTCTCTATTAAAAAGAAACATTTTTTTCTAAAAACACTAAAATTGCTTACTTACGATTAGCGAGTAGTCCAATGTAGATTAGAGCAACGTTTTGGGGTAACTACTTTCCCCTTCTTCAGGCTTTTCTTGGCATTGGAATCATGCCGCATCACTTATTATAAAAAAACAAGGATTGGTGAAAAGGTGCATGGTTAAAAAAATATTTGTGAATGTAGTTTAAGCCTCAATAAAACTCCCATATTATGTAATATTACACCTCCGGGGCTGCTTAATGGAGCGAAGTAAAATAAACCAACCAATATTTAACTTGGAATCCGAATGATTTATTCACCAGATGCCATTGATAGGTTTGCCTCAGTAAGAGAAATTGTGTCTTTACAAACGTATTGGGAATTCAACGGACATATTTATTATTTTTATATTCATGAGGTAAGGTAAAGGTGAAACTACCCTTGCACTGCAACATGCCATGAAGACATAAAGGAGGATGTAGAAATAAGGTCCCCACTATCTCAACCATTTGTGGAGATGATGTGAGCACCAGGCTCTGGCTGCCTTAACCCCCTGGGTTATCCCCAGGTATCCATTTATTAGAGTAAGGAACATTGTTCAAAAAATTTCAGGTTCAAATCACCCAGTCTGGGAATCATATTCATGTGGACAATAGCAAAACAATAGAATTATGCAAGTATGTCAGAGGCTATGTGTTAGGAATGGGGCACATAAATTGGATCATATTGATATATTAACTGATATAGACATATTGGTGTATTAGTTTATGAGTAAAATTTTACCTCGGTATTCCTCTAAATAACACTTAACTTATCACACAGTTCTGTCAATTTGAAAATATTTTTATGGATATAAAAGTACAATTCATATACCTTTGCTTTGGTAATGTAACTGTCTAAATATGCAGTTTCACTTTAATACTATAATTGAGGAAGTAACTGAATATTCAAATTCTTCATGGGACTTTTTGCAAATTTATACAAGATTGATGGAATCTCGGCTATCATTATCAGAAAACTTTATATCTGTACTTTATGAGTAACAGCAAATTTTTCACATTGGTTCATTCCTACTATTTATATAAATATAGCACCAATTGTGTTGCGCATTAGCTGTCTTTGTTATTTGGTACATGAAGTGTTTTATAATTTTTCCGTGTAATCATGTACTATACTAATATTTTATTGAGTTAGGTGGTAATCAACATTTGCTGAACTTAACCCAGGAATAAAGTCAATTGAATTGAACTGAATAAAATACCAGCAAATTTTACAATGATTGATTGAGTTGGTGTTTTAAGTCCACTTTATGCACAGTAAGGCTAATCGGGACTGGACCTACAGTTTAAAGTGGAATCCGAAACACTATGTGCCTCCACTGGGTATGAAACCCAGGACACCTTGATTACAAGGTGACAACACTACCACTGCACCATCTGGAAGGCCACATATTTTACAATGAATCTACTTAGTGGATGAATGCTAAGTTGAAACCTATTGAAAGGACAGATGTATGTAAAAATATATGAAATGGATGTAATACATCTGAATTCTTCTCTTAGCATTCACACATTGTTTCATTCCATTGGTTATATAGACCTCCCTGATGGAGTGGTTAGATGAGTGCAATAAGATACAAGGGTTCCCAAGGTTCAAATCCCAGCCTGGGCATGGGTATTCTTTGTTCTTCATCAATTTCATCACACCATCACTTATCCTCATCATCTCATCACAATTAGTCAAAAATGGCAGAAAAACAATGCTAAGTAACATATCAAATCAAATGAAAATACATTGGTTATATTGTTGCAATTATAGCAAAACCTTTTTTTTTACATTCTAGGATATACAAGGAAAGCTAAGTTTCTGTGACGTCTTTTTCCGATACCCTACACGCCTTGATGTCTCTGTGCTAAAAGGATTGAGCTTTACTGTACAGCCAGGTCAAACTTTGGCACTAGTTGGTAGCTCTGGTTGTGGGAAAAGCACAGTTGTATCTTTAATAGAACGATTCTATGATCCACACGGAGGGCAAATAGTAAGTATTCAGAATGGAAGGAGAAATGTTGAAACTTTATGATAGTGATAAGACAGATTAATCGGTACTCTATTGGTATCAGCTGACATAGGCTTATCAGTGTATCAGTTTATTGGTAAAATTACCGATTATTTTACCGATCCAATATATCTATAAATATCTTGTAAGGATGAAACTGAGTATGCTAGGTAAGAGCACAACGGACCACATTTCTGTAACAATGGAGCTTTGGACCTGTGAACAATGCGCTTTTGAGTTAGAGGCATATTTTTGTGTGGTAGCTGCGCACCATAAATTTTGACAGCAGTTTAACATTGGGAGACATGGAAGAGTACCAGAATGGCACACAATACGGACGTGGGTAGATCAATTCTGTGCTACTAATAAGAAACCAACCAGAAAGCTGAGGACAATACTAACTTCAGAAAACACAGAGTGAATTAGGTCTGCTGTTGAAAGAAGCCCCAGGCATTCAGCATTAAAATATGCTGCCTCTTTACTCATGAAAGATAGAAGTGTTCCTTACATTCTCTATGAAGTTTTGGATTACGACCCTTACAAAATTCAGGTGGTTCATAAGTTATCTGAGCATGACTATGTCTCCAGGAAACAATTTTGCACAGACTTTATCGAGTTACTGAATAATAATCCTGAAATTGTTACTAACCTGATAATGTCAGATGAGTCACACTTCGAATTGTCAGACAATGTCAATAAACAAAACATGCAATATTAGAGCAGAGAAAATCGACAAGAACTCCATGAACTCCACTTCGCAGTGCAAAAGTTATGATTTGGTGTAGTATTTCAGTTTTGGAATCATTGAACCTTTCTTTTTTAGGATGAACATGGGAAGACAGTCACAGTCAATTCAGAGTGGTACGTATAAATGCTGACGAATTTCCTACACCTGAGACATGGAGTAGATTTAACATCAGTTTATTTCCAACAAGATGGGGCAATTGCACATACCACCCGAGAAACAATGACACATTTACGTAACGTGTTTACAGGCTCTCGCTTTGGGAACATAGCATATGCTTGCGACATCACCCAATTTGACTGCCTGGATTTTCTGTGGGGGTACCTCAAGAGCAACTCATATACCCAACTTGGAGGCCCTAAAGGGAAGAAATCCAGGCAATTCCACCTGCAATCCTGGTGTCTGTAAAGGATAATTTTGTTTGTTGACTCTGTGAGCGTATAATACGAATTGGTGGCTATCTACCTGATGTGATTTTCATAAAATAAGGCAAAGTGAACTGTTTTATATTATTGTGTTTCAAATGGCATTATGTTGTCTATAAATTGTCACTATCTTGGCATACATTTGCTGTATTGTATTACTATGTGAAATACATTAAAATGACATATATTGCTGGACCCTACATTTGAAAAGACAAAATGTACAGTTTAACTAAATGAACTTCATTTGGCAATAAAGGAGGACAATAACAAGAATACTTTCTCTCATTATTTGTACAGTAAGTAGAGTAGTAGAGTGGTTGGTTAGAGCAATGAATTTGTAGTAAAACTCATAGGTCTGTCATAGGTTCGATTCCCACTGCTGGTAAAAGAAATTCCACCTGAAGACGAAAGAAGAGGTGCTCTCTAGAAACATAATGTTAGAATAAGTATAATGTAAAGCATTAGAAAGTGGATAATTTTAAATTAGCATTGCACGCTAATATTTCCATTTATTAGTCTTGTTTGATTTTTCATGTTTTTACCTGTAGGTACACACAAATTAGTGCATACAAATCAAAATAATATGTTTTCTACAGTGGTGATAAGGTTCGATTATATTTCTTACAGCTACTGGATGACTTTGACATAAGAACACTAAATGTAGCACACATGAGAAGCATAATTGGGCTTGTGACCCAGGAGCCAATTCTTTTTGATTGTACTATAAGAGAAAACATTGCTTACGGAGCTGGGAGAGCTAACCCCACATATGATGATATCATCAGAGCCGCAAGGATTGCCAATGCTCATGAATTTATCTCCAATCTGCCACAGGTAATTCAAATAAATGTCTTGTGTAATACTTAGCTAAAACTGTCAGGAAAGTTACTTTTGAAAAGTGACAGAGTTGCTTTGCTTAAAAGGTAATGAATGCAGTTACAGTTACCATTGCTTCAGAAAGTAACATAGTTACTTTATTCTAAATAAGATGTAACTCCATTCGCGCCTACTACGTACGTGCTCCGGGGCTCGAGCACCCACATAAATAATCTTGTGGGTGCGCCGCACCCACAAGATTTTTAGTTTGATAAAAACAAAATAAAATAAATATTTCTCACTTGCCATTATCAAAAAATAATAAGCAATTAAAACATTGAGATGGGACAGACTTTGATAAAGACAAGCTAACATTGGACAGGGACATGTTTCTAGATGTGTGCAGAACGAACAAAGAAAAAGTGGCCAACTTGTCAGACATTACAAATATTTCAAGTAGAGAAAACAGTGGTCCCATGCATGAAATGATCACAGAATTTGTGAAGTTTGTACTTAGACGATTGAAAATGATTTTGCGGTCAACAATGACCCAAATAATATTGAATGATTTGGCAATTTTGCATGTTCATAAAGAAATGACTAAAAATATTGACATTACCAAAATTGCAAACAAATTCAGAAGTGCAAATGACGTAAGAAGGAATATGTTTTATATTGAAAGTTAACATGCCATGATTATTATTATTATTTGGTACATAAAGTTAGTCATTTTGTAGTTTCTGTTCACAACAAAATCCTTGCATAGTTCATTCTGCAATACAATTAAAATTATTTGCATTTATGCAGATTTTTTCATTGTAATTTGTATGAATGTGGTATTTTCTTTTGGTAACATGTTGAAAATATCATTGCCTCTTGCAATCATTGTGCATGTAAGTTGTTTAAAGTATACAATACTTGATAATTACAGATCTATCCGCCATTGATATGCACCCACAGAAATTTTGGAAAGTCGGCGCCCTTGTGTAACTCGCACAGCATGTTTCACACATGAAGTGCAATCTGATTGTTCTTTTTTTTTATTGATGGATACCCAAATTTAATTTTTTAAAAAATATAATGAACTTCATGTGTTTAATTATAAAACTATGGAGGTAACAAAATTCAATACACATTCTTCAATTTGAAAACAAAAATACACAAAACATTGATCAAATGTTCTGTGTGTGTAATGGCAAATTGTGGTGTCACTGGAAAGGTAGGCACAGACATTTGAGCTTGGAGGAGGGGTGGGGAGGGGGTGATGTAGTCATGGTTGTATTTTTTTTTTTTGAAGCAACGTTGTATGTTACAATATGAAAAATATTATTCCTAACATATTGCCTCAATTTCATTATAAAAAAATATAAGGAACATTGTAACAAAAAAATTGGCTTTTTCTGTTGGGGTCAATGGAGAACAGATTTGCACTATATAAAGATTGTTTTTCTTTTTTCACCTGTTGAACTGCAAAAGCAAAAATGGCATAGATTTTTTTGCTAACTGAAACTTCTCCCACACCAAATGTTGCTCTTTGATACATGAGGTGCAGTCCATTTTGCACAAGGAGTGGTCATCTCTTTTATCTTCTTCTTCTCAGAAACCTCCCAGAACACCAGTTACAACATTAGCACTCAACTTATTTATGCTGAACCGCATACATACCACTGCATATAAAATTAGTGAAAGTAAAAGTACACAAGGTATTCTAATTTATTTCTTAATTCAGGTGTGGAAATTATGTTTTGGGGCATAATGGCAAATGTAGGTACTTGGAAGAATACAAATTGTGCACACGTCAGAGATCATTTGATGAGTAAAATCCATATACTTTTTTTTTTTTTTGGACACCATCATCAGTTGCTTCTGTGTATGCATAAGTTGATCTAAGTGATGCTATTTTTTCTGATACGGAAGTTAGAAAAATGAAACAGTTCTCTAATGAAAAATGAGAGGAGACCAATCTTCCAGATCTCCATAATTTACGTGGACATTCTTATCACAGACAAAGTTGACAAAATACTCCACAGAAAACTCACTGGCTTAAGCTTCGCTGCTTGTTGGTTTCCATAGATTGTTATACACAAAAGAATATTCATGCAAAACATTACATTTTGTCGGTGGAGGCACATAGTGGTTTAGATCCCACTATAAACTGTAGGTCCAGTCCCGATTAGCCTTACTGTGCATAAAGTGGACTTAAAACTCCAACCCAATCCATTACATTTTGTGTTAATAGGTCACTTATGTTTGGTATTTCAGTAAATAGAATACTTCTCACCCTCTCTTTCTGGAAATACTGATTCTGTTAGCAAGTGTTCATTTTCGTTGAATACTAAAAATATCCTAAAATGTGGAAATGCAATAAAGCATTCACATTTCTTTCAATTGCAAGCATACATAGTAAAATACAAAACCACACAAAACTTTGATCACAAACCACACCATGCTACAGAGCAAGTCACTGCACCTTGATCCCTCAATCCATCCAAGGTTAATTCACAACTGTCAATGTAACATGGGTGAGAAGGAGCATAAAATAACTTAAATACCTTCCTCCTAAATTGAAATCAATGTAGTTTATGTGGCCTTAAGAAGCATTGCATTTCATTTAACCCCATAAAAACTCACAAGACAAATAAGTCTCTTGTCAACCTTGCTTGCAACAACTTACAAGCATGAGGTGCAACTTGTGATTTGTTGCAGCTGCCTCATTGAGGGGCATGATCTGTTTCACCTTCTAATAGAATTCATTTAGCAGAACTTTGCTTTAGATTTGCCTCAACAATAGATTATGTCATCTGCTGCTCTATCCTATTCAGCATTTTACATTAAGCCTTGTTTCCATGATATAATAAAATAAATTTCTGCCTTGGTCAGCATATTGAGTTTTTCATTTTATTATGTGTGTTTCCTCATCTATTTCATAAATTTGACATTCATTTTTATCATTGAAATTAACCTACAGCAGTACAAAAACAATGTAAAATATTCAAAAATACAAATGCATATGCTGAAGAATAAAGCATCTGACAATTACACATACTGCCTGGTTATTCATGATGACAGGGACTTGAAATTCAGCATTAAAAAATTATATAAGGTGAGGATTTCTTACAAACACATGATAAACAATTTGCATATATTATTAAAGAACTATTTGCATGCATCTATCATGTCTTTGCAGGGCTATGACACAATTGTTGGAGAAAGAGGAACTCAGCTCTCTGGTGGGCAGAAACAGAGGGTTGCAATAGCTAGAGCATTGATAAGGGATCCTAAGATTTTGCTGCTTGATGAAGCTACCTCCGCACTTGACACACAAAGCGAAAAGGTATGAAATGTGAATTTTTTAGCATACATTCTTTGATATTTGAGAGAATGAGTTCTGATGCTTTGGGTGTCATTGATGAATTACTCAATCTAATACAGGTAACATTAAGAGATGTCATAATCAAATTATTGAAATTTAATAATGCTTCATTGTCTGTATTACATGTACAAAATTTCATTCTGAATATTTCCTTCAATACACACATTAGCTAATACAATCTTCGTAGAAAAATTGTGAGACTTAATACCTACACATTATTCATGCAACCTAATTTATTCTAGAGCTATTAATATAAATGCAAACACTGTGCTTATAGTGCCAAGAATAATGTAATTTTCCTCAATGTTCTACCATATTTGGTGTGTGTATTTTTCATTTGACATGAATATGCATTTGCTTTCTTTACTTTATATCCAAGTTAAGGAGGTCATAGTCTCAAACCTGCAACTGCCCATCCTTACTGATCTTTCCAGGTTTTTTTAATGGCATTCCAGATGAATAATGGTGGGACAATATCTTGAGCAAAGGTCACGGGTACTTCTTCCCTCTCCATTGTCCCTTTCCTTTTACCTTCCCTATTGTGGTTAACATAAGAGAATAAATAAACAAAAGTAATTACGAACAAATAAGAACCAGTAATTAACCAACTTTATATTTCCAAATATATTAACAGGTAGTCCAGGAAGCACTAGACAGAGCTAGAGAAGGACGTACGTGTGTTATCATTGCCCACCGCTTATCAACTATTCAAAATGCAGATTGCATTGCAGTGATCAACAAGGGAAAAATTGTGGAGCAAGGAACGCATGATATTCTCTACGAGAAAAGAGGACTCTACTATCAACTTATTAAAAGACAAAAAGTTCACCATTGATATTGACAAAGTAACACTGGAATGGTTATTCTATTGAGGTCAAAGAGACACACTTCTTATCCATTGGTAACAAACTGAGAATATTCAGTTAAAAGAGTGAAATAAGTCATGGGTTTATTTTGATTCTGGATCAAGTAACACACCAGCAAGAAATTTAATAAAAGGCACAACATTTATTAATGACTAAAAGAAAGCTACCAAAGTAATATTTGTGCCGTGAATGTAAAAATGTGGACAATGTCAGAGATTCATTTAGGCATGCCATCATACCTAAACAATATACAGAATACTCACTGCACATGCATAGAACTCGATAGAACCTCAGTTGTTTCAACACTCCCATTACTCTAATTTTGAAAATGATATTCTTACATTTACAATTTACATAATTTCTTCTTGTATAACTCATAAAAAGTTAAAATATATAGAAAACTGGTAATACAATCAAACTAGTAAGTCAATTATTTCATGAAGAAACAAATATTGGTTAAGTTCTAGTTTAAGTTCACAATAAAGACATAAATGTCCTTAGTCCATTGTTGCAAGATTATACGAGGGATGATCGAAAAAAGAATACAAATCCTGTAAATTCCAGTAGGTATTTATTAGACAAATACAAATGGATTCACGTGAAAGGACACTTCATATGCTACTTCTCAACATAGTCTCTCCCCAGTTCAGGCATTTATCCCAGCGCTACACTAGGTTCATCATGCCTACCTCATAGAACTCGGGGTCCTGTTGTCATAGCACGACCCTTATGCCGTGGTCTGGTGGGTTTTGGGTAGCATGTGCTCCATCATCCAGCATACTTCCTGCAGCTTGCACCGAGCGATTAACATCTCTTCGCTCCTTTGAAGAAGCATCCCAGAGGACGCCGATTTTACTCGGATGATGTCAAGCACAAAGAAAGATTTGGGCTCCGACAACAGGATCCCGAGTTCTATGAGACAGGCATCATGAACCTCGTGTAGCACTGGGATAAATGCCTGAACTGGGGAGGGACAAAGTTGAGAAGTAGTGTATGAAGTATCCCTTCATGTGAGTTCGTTTGTATTCATCTAAAAAATAATTACTGAAATTTGTAGGCTTTGTATTATCTTTTTCCCAATGATCCCTAGTATTTAATTAATTTATTTAATTTGACTTTGATATGTGATGAATATTTAAGTATTTTGCTTACCTTGCAAGTTATCCAAACTTCAACACAGTATCAATTTATCAGTAGTGGTTAATCTCTAATACTGGAGTCAATTGTACAAATCTGTTATTTTACCTATCCAACACATAAATCCAATAAGCTATTTTCTACATATAAAGAGTGTGACAACAAATGATTCTCAATTACTGGAAGTTAGGCAAATAACTAGCTGGACTTACATAGGGAGAGATCACTAGCAAACACACTTTTGGTACATGTTATGCTGATGGGTATTCTTAAACAATTCCAACCCACTGGATCGAAAAATCCAGGTAAAAAAATGTGTCACGTCACACTTTTTGTCTACAGGGTGTCCCAAAAATAACATTAACACATACATGCAACATTTATTGACTTTTGTTGTACGTATATGGGAGTGTAGTTTTCAAACAAAATGATATGCAAGACACACAACTACAAGTGAAAATTCAGTACATAAAGTTTGTTGTATTAGCATGGTCAATTGCCTTGTACAGGGTGATTAGAAAGTCAAAATAACAATACAAATGAGATTGTATATTTTTGACTCCTCATAATATTTGGAGAAGAATATATTAAGCAATAACGTAATTCTTATAGACAAAGGAAAAAGAAGCAAACCTGATATTCATTTTTCCTCATACAGGGTGTTCTAAAAGTCACATTAACAAATGGAAAGAATATTTTCATTACACTTCAAGTTGAACATTGCACAATGCCTTTTCAGGATATTATTTTTGTTATTACCAGGTGTGCCGGTTAATAATTCTTAATTGATCTGAAAGAAAACAAGTGTATCTGGGGAGAAAGGTAACAAATGCTTTATTCAAAGTATGTGCCATCGCTAACTATACATTGTGCCCATCTGTCCGTCAAATTGTGGATGTCCTTCCAGAAAAATCGTTCACATTTTGAGGTGCTCCAGTCAGCAAGACATTGTTCGACATCTTCGTAATTGTTGAAGTGTTGCTGGGAAAGTGAGTGAGACATCGATGAAAACAAGTGGTAGTCCGAAGGGGCTAAGTCTGTTGAGTATGGCGGGTGGGGCAAGAATTCCCAGCCAAGTGCAGAAATGGTGTCTCTGACGTCTTTTGCTGTGTGTGATGAGGCGTTTTCATGCTGCAAAATCACTTTGTCTTGACACCCAATCTGGGTGCTTTTCGATCAATGCATTGTTCAAATTGATGAGTTGTTGATGGTAGCAAATGGCATTCACTGTTTCACCTGGTTTCAGAAGCTCATGGCACACTACACCCTTCTGATTCCACCAAATGCACAGCATTGTCTCTCTTCCGAAGCGATTCGGTTTTGCGGTCGATGTTGAAGGTTGTCCTGGGTAAACCCATGACTCTTTGCATTTTGGGTTCTCGAAGTAGATCCATTTTTTGTCCCCAGTCACTATCCGATGCAAGAAAGACTTTCTTTCATGCCGAGAAAGCAACACTTCACACACTGTTTTTCACTTTTTCATTTGTCTGTCGCTCAGATGATGTTGCACCCATTTTCCTGCCTTCTGGATCTTTCCCATGGCATGAAGACAATCAGATATCGTTTGGCGACCAACATTTAACTTCTCTGCCAGTTGTTGTTGCGTTTGCATATCGTCTTCATCCAACAGTGCTTGCAATTCGCCATCTTGGAATTTTTTCAGCTGGCCCGGGCGATCTTTGTCTTTCAAGTCGAAGTCTTTTGAATCATCGAAACCAACGCACACACACTTCTTGAGTTAGGACATTGTCACCGTACGTTTCCACAAGGATACGGTGGCTTTCACTCGCGTTTTTCTTTTGATTGAACAAAAGAAAAAAGCAGGACGTGTCGCACATGCTCCTTATTTGGTTTGAAGGTCAACATGTTTCCCACACAAACCCAATATCATGATCACTCGCACTCGGTTGCCTATCCACGACATTTTGACAGGTACTGTCCTGGCAACACACTGACGTAACAGTTGAGACTGTGCACCAACCCTTCCTTCCAGCGCCATCCAGCGACGAAATTAAGAATTATTAACCGGCACACCTGGTACAAATGTAGTCAGTGTCAGAAATTATGAAGAAGCTGTGAAAATCATGAGACATTATAATGGCTGTTCCAAGTGCATCGACTGAATCTGTACTTGATGATCACGAGATAATAACATCACCTGTCAACTGTGGTCTTCAGAGTCCTCAGTGGAGGATTTGCTTTGTTATTTGTAGCTATATATCTATCTATTAGTAATTTACATCATGTTGAAAAACGGTCCTGAAGGAGCTCATCGATGACCAAAGGTAAAGGATAGTCGAAGTTTGCCAAGACCTTTTAGAAAGGTAAGACGATGTTTTGGGTCACATTATCACTCGTGATGAAAAAGTCAAGGCTCCCCAAAGGTTTTTTTCTTTAACAGAAGGTAAAGGAAATATTAAAAGGAAGACATGTTGATGACATTCAGGAGTCACTACATAAAGGGCAATACAACAACAGCTTTGATGGCATTTCCAGAAAGAGAGTTACAAAATTGATTTGAAGGATGGACTATGTACTGGCTCGGTGCATAGCTTCACCAGGGGAGTACTTCAAAGGTGACCATAGTCATTAATGAGGTATGCAGTACTTTTTCTAGGATGAGTTAAGAAACATAATTGTCAAACCTTGTATCATGTACACAATTGAAATTTTTCAGAAAAAAAGTTGTGATTTAGGAACTATAGCTCTTTTTATAAATCTATACCATATTATTGAGGAGTAACAAAGGACTTTTGCAATCTCTGCTTGTTAATAATGGTAACAATGGATTTATTGTTTTGTAATTTGAGTATGTCATACCTTCATATGTATAATAATGAACAAAAAAAAAAGACAGAACTGAAATATCGTGTGTGGTTTTAAAAAAATAGCACATTAATTGCTGCCACACAGTGCTGGGAGGTATATACGAGGGGTGACTGAAAAGTTCTCGGCCTACCCATGATGCATTTATCGTAGCTGAATGTTACTTTAGCTAATCATAATATATGCCTTTGCAAAGCCCCATACCAAATTTCATAGTACTATCTTTTTTCGTTTTTCAGATTTTGATATTTGAAGTGAAGACGGTGAGCATTTTCTGAAAAATGGATAAAGTGAGCATTCGTGCGGTTATCCAATACCTCCTGAAAAAAGGCATGAGTGGACAGGACATCCACAAAGACATGATGGAAACATTGGGGGAGGATGCCCCATCATATTCTACTGTGAAAAAGTGGGTGGCGGAATTCAAGGGGGGAGCACCTCTGTCCAAGATGCACCTCGCAGTGGAGGGCCGGCAACGGCCTGTACTGAAGAAAACATCACAGCAATACAGGATCTTTTTATGGCAGACCGGCGAGTGACAGAACGTTACATCGCAGAGAAAGTGGCGATGTCCCGGGAACGCATTGGACACATACTAACAGTTGTGCTGGACATGCACAAGGTGTCATGTCGGTGGGTCCCGAAAATGTTGAGTGCTGAGAACAAACATCCGAGACACCTCTTGTCTGCAGCAAACTTGACCCTCCTTCAGGCTGATCCTGAGACATTTCTCCAACGTTTTGTAACCATGGATGAAGCATGGGTCCACCACTTTCAGCCAGAGTCCAAGGTTCAATCAAAACAGTGGAAACACCCCTCCTCCCCCACCCCCAAAAAGTTCAAGTCAGTGAAATCAGCTCGCAAGGTGATGGTCTCTGTTTTTTGGGATGCGAGGGGTGTCATCCTGGCTGAGTATCTAAAAAAAGGTGAAACGGTGAACGGTGCGTATTATGCTGCTCAACTGAAGCGTTTGAGGGAGGCCATCAAGATGAAACGTCGTGGAATGTTGAAGAAGCGCGTCCTTTTCAACCACGACAATGCACCCGTGCACACGTCTACCATTGCAATGTCCGCCATCGAGTCCTGCGGCTTCGAACTGCTTCGACACCATCCCTATTCGCCAGACTTGGCTCCCTCAGACTTTCATCTGTTCCCTAAACTCAAGCAACACCTCGGTGGAATCCATTTTCCATCAGATGATGACGTCATGGCTGCGGTGGAGGACTTTCTTGCAGTGCAGGATGAAACGTTCTACAAGGAAGGTATCATGGGCCTGCAGCACCGGTGGCAAAAGTGTGGTGCGCTGAAAGAGGACTATGTTGAAAAATAGCCATGAACGATTGAGCTCCTGGCAACCCTTCATGGGTAGGCCGAGAACTTTTCAGTCACCCCTCGTATACAGGTATTGGACAAAATAATGGAAACACCTGTGGAAGTCGGAACATCATGTATTAATACGGTGTTGGGCCACCTTTAGCATGCAATACAACTTGGATTCGGGACGGAATAGACCGATACAAGTCCTGAATGGTGGTGAGTGGAATTTGAAGCCATTCTTCATGCAGCACAGCCTCCCGCTCAGGTAGAGACGAAGGAGGTGGAAATCGAAGCCGAACCCTGGATTCCAAAACAGCCCACAGAGGCTCGATGATATTCAGGTCTGGGGACTGGGTGGGCCAGGGAAGATGTTGAACTTCATCAGCATGCTCTGGAAACCACTGTTGAACAGTGCCAGCAGTATTATCATCCTGGAAGATGGCATTCCGGTTTGGAAATAAGGCTTGCACCATTAGGTGGATCTGGTTACCCAAGAGTTCTCTATACACTGCTTATAAGACCCGAGTGTGTAATGTGACAAGGGGGCTGCCGAATACCATGATATAATGCCACAGACCATCATAAAGCCGCCACCATGTTTGACACTCTGGCGGTGACAGTCCACATCGTATGCTGCCGAGGGTGTTCGCCATACAAACATGCGTCCAGTAGTGGGGAAGAGGGTAAAGGTTGACTAGTCTGACTAAATGACATGTTTCCAGTCCTCCAACGTCCAAGTTTTGTGGTCATTGCATCATGCACGTCACTGTCGAGCACTCGTCTCAGTTATTAGGGACTTGGCAATAGCAACACGCCCATGGATACCCATTTGATGTAGTTCCCGCATCACTGTTTTGCATTACACGGGGTGTTTAGGTGCTGATTAAGTTCTGTAGTCACTTTGGAGGCCATTGTTTTCTTCTGCAACGTCACAATATGCTTCAAGGCCCGGCGGTCCCTTTCCTGCAGCTTCGTCTTTCAACCACTATTGTGCTTAGCAGACCCTGTTTCACCGTGCACTGTGTATGCGGTCATGACTTTTGAGACTGTGCCTCGTGTTACACCGCATAACTTCGTTGTTTTGCTCACAGATGCTCCAGTGAAACGGACACCAACAAATCGACCTCTTTCAAACTCCGTCAGGTCGGCTATACTGGTCACTCACTACACCTGAACAACGTGCACTACCACACTGCCTCACTCTACTGTCAGTGCACAGTCCATACTACCTGCAACAAACAAGAGAAGGTTGATTTCCGCCGTGCTCAGTATTACCAGGCACATTGAAAATATGTCCCACTTCTGACTCGTGTTTCCATTATTTTGTCCAATACCTGTATATATATATCTCCCATCCGTCCAGAGCAGGTTAACTAAAACAAAATTGAGAACAAGCCCTTAACAATGTGTCTGACAAAAACTTCCTTAGGCAATTTTTAAAACTAATTCATTCACTCATTACTTAACAAGAATAAAAACCATACTACCTCAGAAGACTAAAATCCTTGCCTAGGTTAAAAGCTCAGGCTGTAGAAAGACACTTTCAGTACACAGAAGGACAAGCACAGAACAACACAACTCCACAAAGGATTTTACTGGCTGAGAGTCCAGACGCAAGAGCCTCGTTGGCCTGGGAATACATTTCCCTTCACTTAGAACCAAGAATTTTGCATTTGTTATTTTTTTTTTTGTCATTTCATGTCATTTTTCAGTATCTCTTTTTCTTGCCATTTTTCTTCATTTTTTTAGGTTTATTTTTTCCTTCCTTGTTGTTTTGTGAATTTTAAATGCATTTGCTAGCATAACTTACATATTTAAATTTTGGCCTGCAAGAAGCATTTACCAGAGTGTACAATGTGGAAGTGAAGATGGGCAATTCTCTGAAAAGTGAAACCAGAATATCAAATAACGAAGTTGCATTATTAATTTTATATTCATGGTATTTAGGTAGAGTAGAATCCAAACCATCATGAAAAACAATAAAAACAGGTAAATAATTAGAAAATATTAAAAAATAAACATCTGTAAAGTTGAAGGTCAATTTACAAGTGAAAAACGCTAAAACTTTACCTCAGGTACGGATATATTTTTATAGATATACAGGGTGTCATTTTAATGGTGCCCACGGACCACGGAAACGTATAGAGGACTTCAAAACAAACAACTTTTCTCAGTAACATTTTTCTCGTTGGTGCATCGATTTGACGCTACAGCCGTTCAAAAAAGATCGTTTTGCCACCTGAATGCTGGCAACTACACACAACATTTGATTGCATTTGTGACGTCATATCCCGTCGTAAAGCGATGCACTCCAGGGTTGCCAGGAACACACATATTCTATGAAAAATGACATAGCTACCTACAATCAGCCATATTATGTGCCGTAAAACAAAACGAGAAAACACGTTCTGCAACCTAACAGAAAGTAAACAAACGATGCTAAAAATGGTACAAAGGAAATAGAATGGAAATGGAAATGGCCATATTTAATTTTGTCTCGACTTAGATGTCAAATATTTGCAAATCTAGTTACTAAGTTGGTACCTACAATTTAGTCTATCCACTTTTTCCTTCTGATACTAGTTGTCTGTGACACACTGAACAGATAACAAAATAGAAATGAAAGCACTCAAAATTCCAAAGGTAAGTAACACATAATATAATGTATAATCAGGGCATTATGAGGCAAGTGGCAAAAAAGGTTGAAAATACAGGGATATAAGTAGTAGTAATATAAGCTCTCCACCGACAGTGTTTATCTATGCACCGGATACACATGTAATAGTTTGCAACTCTGAACAGGGCAGTATATTCGCTACTGATTCATCATTACATTGTTAATGTGGTTGTACGTCTTTTAGTCATAATGTAACAACGTGAACCTCGGATACTTCCGTTATCAGCACTAAAGTACCACAAGGCATCTGGACACAAACCTGCAGATATCAACCTTGCAACGAGATTCGCAAATATTTGACATGTAGCTGGGCGTAAACAGCCACATGTAAGCTGTAAGTCCAATAAAATTTATTGTTGTTGATATTTGATATGTAGGCAGAGACAAAATTCGATATTGCCACTTCATTTTGAATACTTTTTTTACCATTCTCATATCGTTGGTTCACTTCCCCCTTCCCCGGAGATGACTGCTGATCTTCTGGCTGGTAGGCTATGATGTTTGGTCTTCTGGACGTGTTTCTCGCTTCGTTTTACAGCTAATAATATGGTTGGTAGTGTGTCATTTTTCACAAAATTTGTGTGTTACTTGCAACCCTGCCGTGTGCTGTTTCGCCGCAAGAAATGACGTCACAGATACGATCAAATGTTGTGTTTGGTTGCCAACATCCAGGCGGCAAAATGGTCTTTTTTGAATGGCTGTAGCGTCGAATTGACTCACGAACGAGAGAAATGTTACTGAGAAAAGTTGTTTGTTTTGATGTCCTCTATATGAATCTGTGGTCCGTGGGTGCCATTAAAATGACACGCTGTATATAATTAACATATTTGAATTATTTTTATTTATCAAATAAAGGGTTACTTAGCTGCATATTGAATATGGAAAGAAACAAATTAGTCTTTTAATACACTGCAAAACTGGCATTTTTAAAGTACTCCGTGGCCTTGTCCCGTGCATCACGCAAAATATTAAATTTTTCTTGTGGAGAAAGAATTTTTTGTAGAAAAACATTTCGAAACTAAAATATACTTTCAATACACAGCATGAAGTACTGGAAATGCAATTATTACAATTTCATTCAAGCCACTGAGACACCATTGCAAATCGTTTTCGTGTCCCGTGCATCACACTTCAAAGCATAACATCTTGAAACTTGAACTGTCCTCTGGAATTAACACTAGAAGGACGGGACCCGTCATTTTGACGGGTGACCCTATTTTTGTTGTAATTTTGACAATGTTAATTTTACTCCACAGTTTCCATGTTCTGTGACTTTTAACAAATATTAGTGCTCTACTCTTGTGTAAAAAGTTAAACTTTTATCTTAAGTGTGAAGGCTACTACATTGGATTACTACTATAAGTACGATCACCCGTCATTTTGACGGGTACAGTTCTTACGTAGATAAAAAGATGTTCGTTGCATACTACAAGGGTCGTTCAAGGTTGACTGGGATTTTCGCACGTAAAAAATCGATGAATAGCCGGATCATGATGAAACGTGCAGGTGACGTAATCTATTCCTTCGCGAGTAACTAGCACTCAGCATGACGTATTTCGCGCATGCGCAGCAGTTGCAGCGAACATGGCGGCAAGCAGTGTGTCTGTGGCTGTGGAGCAGCGGTGTGTAATCAAATTTCTCGTGAAGGAGAAAGTGAAACCAGCTGAGATTTTCAGACGATTGCAAGCACAGTATGGTGAACAAACGATGTCGTGGACAAGAATGTACGAATTGTGTGAGCAGTTTCGCGAAGGACGGGAGCTGGTGACAAATGAAGCGCATGGACACATTCGCCCGACTGCAGTCACACCAGTGAATATCGCACGTGTTGAGCAAATGATTCTTGAGAACCGGCTAGTAACAGTGCGGGATATTGCTGCCGAGGTGAATATCAAGTGTCGGGAGTGTTGAGACAATCATTCACGACCACTTACGCTTCCGCAAAATCTGTGCAAGGTGGGTTCCCCACCAGCTGACATTCGATCAGAAGTGGACACGCAGGACGGTCTGTGAACAGCTTCTGAATCGGTTTTGAGCAGAAGGTGAATTGTTGCAATCCATCATCACGTGTGATGAAACATGGTTGCACAATTCAACCCCAGAGACCAAAAGATGCAGCATGGAGTGGCGGCATAAAGGTTCCCTGCACCCCAAGAAAAGCAAAACGCAGCCGTCCGCTGGAAAGATCATGGCAAGTATCTTCTGGGACATCAAGGGCGTTATCCATGTGGATTTTCTGGACAAAGGGAGCACGATTAATGCCCAGTATTACTCCACATTGTTGAGTGGTGCTGTACGAAAGTCCATTCGCAAGAAAAGACCTGGGATGTTGTCTGGAAATGTCATTCTTCTCCATGACAATGCCCGCCCTCACACGGCCAATGTGACAACAACAACTCTGGCCGACATGCGCTGGGAAGTTCTGCCCCATCTCCCCTACAGTCCGGATTTAGCCCCCAGTGATTATCATTTGTTTGCACCCCTTAAAGACCATCTGGGAGGAAAGAAATTCACGACAGACGAAGCACTGCGGAGCGATGTCCTCCAGTGGCTACGATAACAACCAAGTTCTTTCTATGCCAAAGGAATTCGGGAGCTGCCAGAACGATGGCAACGGTGCCTCGGCGCACACGGAGAATACTTTGAAAAACTGACATAGTTTGGTGTTTCTTCTGCTACCTATTTCCTCTGCAGAAATAAAAGTCCCAGTCAACCTTGAACGACCCTTGTACTTATAAACTTGTCTACATTTATTTTTCAGATGAAGATGTGCAAGATGATGACAATACATGCGAGTGTCGGCAGATTGATGTTTCCTCCTTTATGGATTTTTATTGTTTTTTGTTCATTTTACTTCGCTTTTGTGCAACCTTGGGCTAATTGCGAAGATGGAGACGAGTGATGATATGATGAAAGGACACTCACAAACATCAAGGCCCAGGCTGGGATTCGAATTTGGAACCCTTGGCGTCGTAGCGCGATGTGCTAACCACTTCACCACAGGGGCCGGCCAAGTGGTTGGTATCACCAGCCTTCACCATTACAGATATCTCATAATCATCAGCAACCTTTCTCGCAACTGCACTGCGATAGTGTTCGTCGTCATATCTTACTATGTTCCACTCACCAGTGCTGTAGCCTGTACTCGCATTCACATGAATTTCTAATTCATGAGGTGGAGCGTTCTCAGGGGCATGTAAATATCTACCTTGAAGAGCTTTTATGGTATGTATAGATTTGGTGCGTACAATCGGCTCAGCATCATCCCATCTTCTCTCTCGTGAAATGCTTCTTCATTTATCATAATAAGTTTAGTTTTGGGCATGAGATTTCTAATTACGTCTGAAATCTGAAGTGGTCTATTCAATTGGTGCAGATTTACTTTTGCTCATTACATGAGTATGAATGAGTAATTTTGCTTGTCAGTTGATTTCATCTACTACTCCCTTCCCATGTGAAGTTGCAAAATACTTCCGCATTAATGTTTTTCTGTATTTGCATCAAAGTTCTTGCAAAAACAAGGCCTTTTACTTTTGAATTCTGAAGATGTTCGTTCATTCGATCATGTAAATTAATCAATATTGGTGACGGTCTCTGATTTAGGATCAATTGCTTCATACAGAGTACCAACAAAGCAAGTAACAGTATTTTACCTTAAAGCATGTATCTTAGCAGAAAATATATATCTGACATTCACCATGGAATGTTGAAGCAACTGTAAACAATGTACAGGATATAGGATTGATTGATTGAGTTGGTGCTTTAAGTCCACTTAATGCAGAGTAAGGCTAATTAGGACTGGATGTACAGTTTAAAGTGGGATGCGAACCATGTACCTCCACCAGGTATCGAACCCGGAGTCCCTTGATTACAAGGCCACGACGCTACCACTGCGCCATCGGGAAAGCCCTTAGGATACAGGAGTTTAGTCCTACACTGTTATCTGCAAATCTTCAATACCATTATGCAGAATTAAATAACATATACTTGAATATATTTCTGAGGTAATTTTCCTTAAAGGCTTAAAATAACAAATCTTTTGTTCTTGATATACTTTAAAAATAGTGATGCCACCTTTTGAGAGAGTTTATGGAGACAGACATCACCTGCAGTGGAGTGACAACATAAGGGAGAGAAATGTCCCGTGCATCACATATTAAATGTTCCATGCGTCACACAAGGAAAAAAAATATTAAAAATGAGTTTTTTAAATTTTTTATAAAAATATTGTTCATTGCATATTGTAGTACAAAGTCTTTAGCAAACTGTGTCTAAATATGGTACCCTGAAACTTCTTCAAATCACAGAAAGAATCATTTAAAAACAACTATGTGCTTCTCACACGTTTTTCTGAGTCCTGTGCATCACACAGCTTTTTTATTTAATTTTGCATTGTTAATCTGAGAAAGGGTTTTATTTCTTGGCATATGGTAAGCAACCACACAGTACTGAAAACAATGAATATGAAAGATCAGTGCAATTAAAAGATCAATTAACCAGCATACCAGACTCATTTAACTATGTGTGAATGTCCCGTGCATCACATATAGAATTGCCCAGATGACTTTTGGGTTACCAGAAGGTCACCCAAAACTGAAAGACAGAATACAGAGGACAGAAATGATGTGGTATTATCCAACGTCACTTCATCGCTGTATGAAGGGATGCACATAAAATGAAGATGGAAGGAAATGAGGGTATAGAGTGTGGATGAGATGGTAAAAGGAGTGGAATAAAAAAAAAGGTGTCTGATCAGGGACTGTAAACAGCAAAGAATGAGGATGATGGTAACAATTCACAAATCAGCTCAAAAGAAAAAAGAAACTTAGATTAACAGTTTATTTCCATACTAAATACATAAGAATGCACAAATTAAACTATATTTAATATTTTCATGAAAATAACTTAGTTCTGGTTTTATATAACAACACTTTCAGAGAAAGCCACAGCAGCTGCACATTTCGTGTATACCATCCCTTATTGTAGTTAACGTGAAACATCCAGTTCTTATCTAGAAAAGCTTTGTAAAATACAGACATTTCATCTGCTGATATGGGCTTCTTATCCCCTTCACTCTGGCCCTGATTTTGAGTGATGCCCTTTACAAACATTTCTTTTTCCTGTAAAAATAATATAAACATTATGCAAATCAATAATATTTAAATACTATGCATTCAAAATTATACACACTATTACATAAATATAAAGTTCTGTCTTGGGAGAGCAACAAGATGAAAACTTGTCAATTAATTTTGTTAATTTTTTGTCATTGTTATTATTCTATGAATGCCAAGGAATTCTTAGTAACTTTTTATTATTTCATTTTTATATTACTGTCTTTTATTACTCATGCATTTGTTTCTCTCTCTCATTGACAAGGGTTGGTGTAAGAGTTGCACGAGAGGCTGAAAATTAATATCATATTCTTCTTCATTTATGGTTCGTACAGAAAAAAATTAGAATTATTGCCATCATTATGCCTATCATTTATGTATATTTCTCATGCTGTTCTAATGGGCAATAATTCACTTTAATAAGGATGCTTTATGAGCTACAGATATATAGGAACATATCTACATTGAAAGTATCTGATAACATTTATAAATATCTTTAACAACACTTCCCTAATATTGTGTCCTCCAGCACTGTGGCTGTGCAGTCTAAGACACAAGTTTAGTGTTCTGGCTGTTGGACACCTGCAGGTTCGAGTCTCCTGGGAGAAGCATAACTTTATTTCCGAGATTTCAGCCTGTGAATGGGACTGGTGTCATCAACCAACCTGAAGAAATTACGGAGCTACGAACGAGTAGCGTAACCCAGTCATAGAAACCTACAGCAATGACTGGGGATTCATCGTGATGACCACACATTACCTCGAAAGTGGTTGGATGATTTCTCTTGGGCGAGTGTGACCTTAAGTCGGTAGGTAGGCACTGGTCCTCACGGACTGTTATGCAAAGGGTTTATATTGTGTCAGAAGTTCACTATTACCTTTTACTTCCATTTGCACTCAGACAGGAAGAAAATCTCTACATGAATATGCTCAATTCAAATACAAAAGCAATCTTTCAACCCAATAATTTCCTGGTGTTAGCAATAATGTAGAAACTGAGAAAACTATTGAATATGTTCAAAATCAAAGTGACACCTTGCAATAAATTAGAGTATGACCAATACCTTGATAAAACTGCTATTGTGTTTTTTCCAAAATTCCTGACTCCACTGCTGCACTTCCTCTCTCTTGAAACGGTATTGTTTTTCAATAGGTGATTCATTGACTGGAATATGGAATCGAATGGGGCGAAGATTTGAAACAGAATCTGGTGGTCCTATGACATCTCTGTTACCTTTCCAGTGAACATCATTCTTTCCCTTTTCTGGAGAAGCTTTGGTGCTAGATTGCAATACTTGCACACACTAAAAATAAATGTACTATGTTGGCAATGCAAAGGAATACAATGATGTATTTGATATATCATGACCTTACCTCTGGTCCAAGAACATGAAAAATATAAAAATCACAAAACCAAATAGAAATTACTTTAAAAGTTGGATATCTCACTGGTTTCATACAAGCATTGTTATGAAAGAAAAACATATGCTTTATACATACCACATATAATACATAGAATTTCTATTTCGCAGCTGTGTGTACCAAATTATAGGATATAAAACAGCTCCACGCTGCAAGATATTATGCACAATTCAACATTGGGTAAAAACAGTAAAATCATAGGTAGCTCAATAGTTCAGTTCCATTTAAATTTCTTTTGAAGATCATACGCTGTTTTGAAAATTTGATGAACTTTTGGTTCCAACCAAAATGTGGGTACAATCAATTCAAAAAGGATACTGTGTCTTGGCTAAATGTTTAGAGAACGCAAAGTCATTTAACATATCTAATGTAATATTCAGTATATCAATTTTGTGTGATATTAGAAATACGTACATTATATATTAGGGCTGAGCTGATACTGATACCATGTATTGGTATCGGCCGCTACCAAGGGTATCGGTATTGGCAAGTATCAGTTGATATTTTTGCACTGATACTAGCCGATACCTTTGTCTTTGAGTCAGTAGAAGTGTAGCCAAAACCAAAATTTGTTCCTTTTCAAAGGTTGATTCACCTTTCCAACTTACCTTTGGCTTTGAAAAAACTGAAAAATACGTATTTGTGCATTTGTTAGTTGGATGTGGACTCAAGTTCCGTGAACAACAAGTACGTAAAAAAATACTCCATACGCAGATAAGACTAACGGTCAAGTATCTTGCAAGTCAAGAATAACGTGAAATTATTCGTGTAACAATAATCCCAATAAGGTCCCGGTGACAACAAGGCACCTGGAGTATTCTGCACATCTCTCTCCTTAGAGACCTCCCCAGTCAAAACAGTCATTGCCCACATGGTGGACATATCTCAGACATAGTACGTAACACATTCCTGGAAATTCAAATACCTGGGGTAATCCCCTTTTCCTTTCCAACTTAGACTTTTGTTTGTCCAGACCTGGATAACTGGGTTTCAGCAGGCATTTTTTGACACAGGGACGTGGCAGGGGAATAAAGTTCTTTGAACGACAGATGATCGCAGGCACTTTCTGGAATGTGTAGTGATGGGTTTGGATATTCCTCCACGCCAATGGCTAGAACTATGCAATTTACCTTTTTTTTTTTTTTAAAAAAAAAACGACATTTGCCTAAAATATATATGTCGAAAGCAAAGTCACGTCAGAATACCACGATACTGAAGTCAATCGACTGATATAGAAGCAAGAGACTCGTTAGTTATCATTCTCTCCTTACATTTCGTTTACCAATTTGTATTCTTTTTGTTAAAGGACAAAAAAGACACATGATTGGTTTTACATTACAGCTTTACTGTTAGTTTTAGACATCATATCTGGCCGGGGCTGGTAAACCGCCAATTATTCTTGTGTTTACGGATGATTTAATGTTAGTTTGGGAAGATTGATCCCTATTAGTTTTAGAGGAGGTTGAAGAGGCATGGTCTCATTTTTCAACATTGGGGGTGGGAGGGGGGGGGGGACGACGACACGATTATTTCGCTCTTAGCTTCTAATAATATTTCTTTCATATTTGAAACATCTGATCGATTGTCACTGATCTAAAAAAAAAAAAAAAAGACTGTACATTTGAGATGCATCGTTGCAACAGAGCACACGCACAGATATATATATATATATCCCTACCGATTTCCCTTACGTCCATCTCAACGTTGTCCTTCCATCTTCGTCTTGGCCTTCCTACAGGTCTCTTACCATCAGGTTTTCCAACAAGAATCCTGTGAACTCCTCTTTCCTCTCCCATTCGTGCCACATGGCCTGCCCACCAAAGTCTTCTTGATTTAATTATTCTGATAATATCTGGACATGAATACAAATTATGTAGTTCTAAATTATGTAACCTTCTCCACTCACCTGTCTCCTCATATATACCGTGCGTCTATTTCGATCTTCAGCCGAGAGATCGGGAGAAGCGTGGCGGGCGGCGCTGACGGAGATGCCGACATTTGCGGCCCATAATGGCCACTTACTTTTATGGACATATGCAGACATTTATATAAATATTGCAAAACGAGCACTAACCTGTGTTATAAGAGTTGTTCAAACTGATATCCACCTAGTGTCAAGTGTGTAGACTTTCGGGGAGAATACGTTGAATAGCCTGAAACTTTCGTGCCTGTAGTTAAAGTCCTCCTGGGTCGGGCCGAGAACTTATCAGCCCCCCTCGTAACGTGAACCTTGCGGCTGGCATTCCAATCCTCTCACTGACACAACACACACACACACTGCAATAACACAAACAAGTAACGGCAAGTAACCAATAATAACACTCTTGCTCACAGTACGAAATTAACACGCTCTTGGTTTACGTCTGCTCGCCACTATATTCACAGCTCTGCCGCGCAGGAACAAAAAACTCGAGCTCGGAGATTTCGGATTGCAAGGAAGCTCACGAACACCATTGACTTTTTTGACGGTTTCGTCTACAGCGTAATCTTGATACAGTGTTGCACATTTGAAACCTCCAAACGATCCCCATCGGCACAAAACTCTTTCAAGGATATAAACTTAAGCAGGACGTTACTGGTCAAAACTATGATTAAAATGTTTTATTATCTATGGCTCTTAACATAGTTTCTAAAGCGTATTTTTTTTTGTGTATATAAGGGCAGAACTTGGATGAATTACAGATGATAAATTATAACACAGGTTAGTGCTCGTTTTGCAATATTTATATAAATGTCTGCATATGTGTATAAAAATAAGCGAGCATTACAGGCAGCAAATGTCGGCATCTCCGCCAGCGCCGCCCGCCACGCTTCTCCCGATCTCTCGGCTGAAGATCGAAATGGACGCACTGTATATACACACACACACACACACACACACACACACACACACACATATATATATATATATATATATATATATATATATATATATATATATAAAGTGAAAGAGGAGAGAGGAAACACTCACAGGACAAAGAAAAAATTCAAATTTTCAAATTTACATGATGGTATGTCACATCTGCAGGTATGGTATGTCACTAGTTCTACGTCTCTCTACTCCTGAAGATGTGACATACCATCACGAAAATTTGAATTTTTTCTTTGTCCGGTGAGTGTTTCCTCTCTCCTCTTTCACTTTTTATTTAGCCCTTGTGGCCCTCCTTCCTTTTATCATATATATATATATATATATATATATATATATATATCCTTTGTTATTTCAATTGGAATTATACAAGTATCGGTATCAGCATCGGTATAGATGAGAGTATCGGCATCAGTATTGGTATCGGTTCAAAGTGGTATCAGCTCAGCCCTATTTTATATGAATAATGCCTCCCCGAAAGGCATAGCAGTAACTTAGTCACCTTATAATCAAGTGGTTCCGGGTACAATATCCGATGGAAGCACATTGTGGTTCGGATCTCACTTTAAACTGTAGGTCCAGTCCCGATTAGCCTATCTATGCATAAAGTGGACTTAAAAAAACTCAACATGCTGCAATGTTGATTTTTCACATTTTTGAAAGGTGTGGGGTACATTTTTCTAGCAGGTTTTGTCATGAAATGATGCAAAATGAAGTGCAAAATAAACCCTTAAACATGAAATTTACATTTGAACAAATGTTCTCGGGTTACTAAGCAGGTTATATCAATGTTAGTGTACAAGCGCCATATCTGAAGGGGAATTGTCTAAAGTTGAGAGCAATGTATGTGCTCAAAAAGTTGAATGCTAACGTTGATTTAAATTGGCTGCTAACCCGAGAACAGTTGTGGAGTATTCCGCAAAAAGTGGCCCTACTCCATGCAAATAACAAAATCAATCAATCTGAACATTATTAATATTTTAATTGTATAAAGGCTTAAATGTTTGTGAATGCATGTAATTTGCATATTTCAACAACAAAAAAATACTAGCATCTGTAGCCTATAAGCTTCACAGACAAATAAAGTCAAATTTTGCTACATTTTTCAAGCGGCTCATTTTCAGTCATGCTTTTCATGCATTCAGGCTATGTCATGATACTCAAGTATTTTGCATTTGTTAGCAGACACCACAAAGTACTTCATAATTATATAAAAATTAATTCATTATGAATATTTAATTCAATCTCATGTCTATAACCTTACATTTTATGTGTGAAATGTCACACATGCAATGTGAAATGCCCCTTGTTTGAATCACATCATCAGGAAAGCTACAATTCCTATTTACCAAATTTAGAGTTCATTTACTGACATGATAATTTCTGAAGTCAGAATTGTTCTGTAACTTATGCAAAATAACAGAAAATTGATTAATTCTGTTGTAAAAATGAGAAACAAAAATGAAATCCTTTAAACAGAAATAAATACTCTGATTACTATTCAAAGGTAATACTACAAAGTAAATGTTCATTTTGTGTCGAAAGTATGTATCGTTTTAAAATTTTAAAGATCAAATTTTGAATAATGTCCAATTTAACACCAAAATGCCATTTTAAAGAAATTTTATACCAGTAGTTCATTGTGGAAACTGATATAAGGATCATCATAGAGTTAACCCATCCGCTTACCTACTCGTCGAATTGACGGGTTCCCGATTTTTATCACGTAGTTTCTTTTTCATTCAATAGATGGCAGAGGTTGTATGAGCTTTCAAATCTATGACGTGTATGTTTGGGCTGCTAAGTTTTTCATACTATTTCAAGTGTGTTTTGTTCAGTAATTTCTCATGTAAACAAACCTTCATTTGTTACGTCTTGCAAATATGTTGCATAAGAATGTTGTAGAAGATTCTGCGATTGAAAAGTTGCTTTTCGATAGCGATGAAGAGGAAAATGTGGATTTTGAAAGTGGAGGTGAACACGGGGGTTTATTTTGTGTTAGTGAAACTGAAGAATGTAGTGAAAGTGAGGAAGAGGTGGCTGTGGCAGGAAAAATATAAAAAGGTTGAGGAATGGAAATGGAATGCAAAGGTGTGTGTGATCAAATTTATTAGGTGAGTTTCTAATTATCTTTCAAGTAAACTGCATATGTGCAAACTTATTACTGTACTTCCACTTCAATATATAAAATTGCTTGAATAGTTTTCACAATATTTCACATCTTGTCTTGCTGTGCAACTTTCACAGGAGATAGCCAAATTTAAATGGTATTTCATGGCAAAAAAATTGTCATTTAAATGGTATGCGGATGGGTTAAAATCTCCAGGCATGAAAAAATCAAAAGATAAATCAATTCTGAAGAAATATGCGTAAAATTAACTTATATTACACCCTAGACTCTTAATTTTAGATAAGTGACATGCAACAGTGTTTTTTTTTCGATTATTTCAGTCACAGCACATACTGGAAATATAATATATTTTTTTATGAAAGTAGAAGCTATTTTTAACTTGCAGTCACTCACCAGTCCTTTGTCAGCTGCCATGGATGAAAGATGTGTTGGGAATTGCTTATTATTTGTCTCTTTAGTTGTAGTAGAACAAGAACATTCTTACAGGTATTATTGTGAAGGTGGTGAAGCAATGTTATGTGAAGACTATATTCCGTGAAAGGTGAAAAACTAAGTAAACTCTAGGAGGTTTTTGTGCTACCACTTGAAGGTATGGTGCCTTGAAAACAATAATACCATGTGACTGAGAAAATACTGTGTATTTTTTTTTATTTTTATAAATAACTTGAACTATTGTTTACATTTGGCCTGACTATAAATTATGTATATATCAGAAAACACACCAATCCATTCTTTAGTTTTCATTACTTTGGGCAAATGTAGTAAAACCATACGTTGGGCCAACGTAGTAAAACCATACATTGGCCCAACATAATAACCACACGTTGGCCCGACGTTTGAACCACGGCCAAAATTAACGTTGGTCAACTGTATGTTTTTGTGTTGGGCCAACCATTTTCAGTACGGTTGGCCCAACGTTGGACCAAACACTTTTTGTTACTTTAGGACAATTAAATGATCTAAAAAAAATTCATCTTTGGAATTATAAGACTACTGATATTATGACACTAACATTACACATAAGAAACACTTCAGCAATTTTTTATTTACATGTACTAGAGTTGAATTGTCAACATAAATTCACTACTGAGCCTGAAAAGACTTACAGTTCTAATTGATAAATCAATTTCAAGTAGCTACAAAAATATGTTTTAAAATAGCTACGTACCTGGAAGCCATTTTGAATCACTCGCCTGAAGTTACAATATATAACTTTTTTGTACATTAACTCCATTCTTTACATCATACTGCAATCACAGAAAACAAGACAAAACAAAAATGGTATTATTTGTGTAAAAAACTGGGATATTTATTACTTCTAATAAAATTCTAATTCAGTTGCTAATGACAACTGCTAATGTCAATAAAACAATTATAATAATTGGATTTCAGCAAATAGCAATTGAGAATTCAGGGTGTCTACCAATATAACAAATCCAAAATTCTTGACTTTTTCACAACCTTTTTTGGTTTTTTATAAATGTCTGTTATATCCGAGACACATTTCTTCAATTTTACAAAAGAAACTACTTATGGAAATGAGTTTCTGTAGCATTTTGAAAGTTCGTGAAGGTATTTTCTCACTGTAGAATGCTGCACAACAACAAATTAGCACTTTTGATATAATAAACTTGCATTTTGTGCGAGCGTCGAAAGTCACACGATCTTGCCAGTGTTTCCAAACGTGCCTCTTTTTTATGAGAATTTTTTTAGCTACGCTTACCTAACCTTGCCGGAAATGGTCCGTGGCGTTATCGTGAATGGTCTTTTGGGCTATCGTGAATGGTTTTTGGTGTTATCATGAATGTTTTTGGGAGCTATTGTGAATGTTTTTTGGGGCTTTCCGTCAATGGTTTGTGATGACATAATGAACACGAAAGTAGGTATTTTTCGGTTAAGAAGGTTGAAACACTGCATACCCACTCCAAATCGACAAAACACAAGCACGACACGTGATGATCCACAGCTGTGCGTGCCATATTGTATGTTCCGCAACGGAAGAAAGGACCGAAAAGAATTACTTGTAATGTGCAAAATCGAAGTTATTTTCATGTAAAAAGCATAATGGCACCTTCAACGGCACCTTCAACTATGTTCCGCAATACACAATTGCTAAGTACGAACCATTTGAAACTGAAAATATCCGATAGAAATGTGTCTCCAATATAACAGACATTTACCGTTCAACCTTTATTTATTCGACCCCTACTTAGGTAAAGTTGGGCATTAGCAATTAACCCATTAATGCATGGTGTCCGATTAATCGGACGTTGACATATTTGCATTTTCTGTAACACTGTTTTACTTTAATTGGTTATGTTTATCAAATCTAGTTCTTTGGCACCTCTGTGATGCATATGTTACCCCACGAGCTTGGAAACATTGTAAATTTCCCGCCAAATTGTAAGGGAGTGAAACATGGAGAGAGAGCTGTACTGCGTGTCTGCGTAACGGGAAAGCTAATTTCAATTCATATGTAGTAGTTGACATTTATCCGAGATGTGTTTTGACAAATATGCGTAAGAAACATTAGTAATCAGATATGTAACAATAATTTGTGCATTAGTTTCATCCCTGAGCTGCTATTGCGAGAGAAAATATAGTGTCCGATATATCGGACTCTATGCACATTGAGCACTTTATGCATATTTTCCATTTTCTGTAAAATTTTCGATACCTTTGATGTTTAGACATTGTCAATGTATATATGTGTATGTATGTGTCTGTGTGTTTGTGCATTAGTGTGTGTATGTGTGCATTAAACAATTTTTGGCAAAATACGCTAATGAGCGTTTGTGAGGTGCAAACTAAGGTTCATCCAGTAATGTAGAGTCTACATCTACCACTACACATAACACTGGTGCTTCAAAAAAAGAATACGTCTTCAGACTAAATCTAGACCCTTGTGGAAGAAAAGTGTACCTTCATTCTAATTACAAACTGAGTGCTGCCCTATTGAACCATCTGAAGAAGCAGGAAACTGTGAATCACCATTTGACTTTTGTAATTTATTTTTTGATGAGGACATGCTAAATCTTATAACAAATCAATCCAAATTGTATGCTTCGCACAAAAATATTGATCTTGATTTGACGAAAGAAGAACTTCTTGTTGTTCTTGGTGGTCTCTTGTTGTCAGGTTATACAAAATATTCAAACAAATGTATGTTTTGGTCAAAAGAAAAAGATACTCCCTCGATACTTTCTGAAAGCATTCCTTGTGGTCGGTTTGAGACTATTCTGCATAATATTCATTTGAATGACAATACACAAATAGATGAGGGTCCTATCATCTGTACAAGATACGGTCATATTTGGAGAAACTTTCCTCATCTTTCAAACAGCATGGGGGTGTGGACGAAAGGCTTTCCATCGATGAGAGTATGATTCCGTACTACGGGAGGCACTACGCAAAACAGTTCATTAGAGGAAAGCTGATCCGTTTTGGGTTCAAGAACTGGGCAAAAAAGCTCTAGTAGTGGTTACATGGTAGATTTCCAGTTGTACACAGATACAAACTGATAACGGACGATTGTGTTCTGTACTATAATAATAATAATTTTGTGTAATTAGTTGATTTCTATTCCAAACGTTTCCTTTTGTATTGTTTCTTCGAAATATGTGTATGTATTTATGTATGTATGCAAACATATACATGATCAGTGGCAGCGATTTTCGTCACTTTTGCACCCGCACTATGATAGATCTTCTCTACAAAGGGAAATATATACTGTCTTTGCCTCCTACATTTGGCATTGGCACCTTGCCCCCCCCCCCCCCCCCCACCTTTTGGAACCCAATATCCGCCACTGGACATGACTGATCTTAAGCGTTTCATTTTGTTTTGGTTACATATTTTCCACAGCAATACTTTTTCCTTGGGACAGCTACTTATAGACAAAACATGAAAGTGGTCATTGTGCACAGTGTCCGATTTATTGGACACACGGAAGTGATCGTAGTGCACAGTGTCCGATTTATCGGACTCACTGTATCTCTTACATACATTGTAAAAATTAAAATGTATCGTATATTGTGTCTTATTTGAATTGTACTGATACCAAAACCATGAAAAAAATTTCATGAAAGGGGTTTGTAAACTTTATGCATTAATGGGTTAAGAAAATAAATATTTATTTAATGAAAACCCCCTACCAAAAGGCCAGTTAAGATGAAAACTGAAGCTGTAGTTAACAAGAGAATTAGACTTGCTTTATCTATTAAAGCATTCTGGACTGCATTTTTCGCTGAAAATTTCTATGTAGTACATCTCCTGTGTGTGCCTAATGTTCAATGAAGTTCTATCTTTACTAAAATTGTGTTTATAAGTCCTTTTTGAAAAAGCTGCATTGAAATAATATTTGACTTTCATAAAGAGATTTACCTTCTTGTTTACATCTTGTTCATTTATTACATCATCCCAATTTTCACTCATTATTGAACACATAAAGTACCCAATGTTTTCTTCATTGAGGGTTCTCTTTTCTATTGGAATTACACATTCTCTTTTAATATCCTTTACAGCTGGTGGAACAAAATATCTGAAAACTGATATATATGGTCAGATAAACTATTGGAATTGAATTATGTGCGTGTATTGAAAGAAATCTATGTTCACTATAATTTGATCAACACAGGATTTAGAAGTGGGTGTGATTCTTGTCCGTGTATTTTTTCTTGCTGCAAGATTATTTTTATGGGGATTATTTGTTAGGAAAATATATATATTCAGATCACCACAAATTATGATATGTTTAAAGGTAACAAGGAGAGCATAATTTCTAATTTTTCTAGCAACACATGCATATCTCCATCTGATATTCTGTATATATTTACTATTAAAATTTCTGTTTTTGTAATTTTATTTTGTCTAGTACCAATACCGTATGTTCGAAATTGTATTCTTTATTTATAAGATAAGATAAGATTTATTTCCATCCACTTGATCATATGAGTACAAATAGCACTATGATATGAGATAGGTCAATTACATGTATAATTGGAAAACTAAACAGTGAAAATTGGGAAGATATTTATAATTTACCTTCCACAAACGAAAAATTTAATCTCTTTCTGAACAAAATTATCTTGTTACACAATGAATGTTTTCCACCTAAACAAGTTATCATATCCACTGAGTGTAAACCATGGGTCACAAACGGAATCAGAATCTCAAGTAGAAAACTAAAAATGCTCCATTCTGAAAGTAAGGTGAATCCCAATCCACCTTTTCTGAAATATAAGAAGAGGTATAAGCAAATATATAAAAATGTACTCCACCAATCAAAAATTAATCATAATGACCGTAAAATCAATAATTCAAACAATAAATGTAAAACAATGTGGGAAATTATAAGAAATGCATCAACAAAACACCACTCTTTACATAATAATATGGTGATATGCATTAATGGAAAAGAAGTCCAACATCCCCCTAATGTTGCGAATGCTTTCAATGAGTAGTTTGTAAATGCAGTTCCAAATAAAAGGAATGGGCTTATGGCTGCTCCAGAAGAATGTTCTACACACATAACAGTAAATGACAAGTCCTTGTTCATTTCCCCCATTACTGAACAGGAATTAAAGATAATCTTCAGGCGTATAAAAAACAAACGATCTTCCGGCATTGATGAAATACCAGACTTCCTAATTAAGAAATGTTATAGTTCCCTATGTGAACCATTACTACATATAATAAACAATTCCATTGAACAGGGTATTTTCCCAGACAGGCTAAAGATAGCTGTTGTTAAACCATTACTGAAGAAAAATGACCCAAAGGATTTATCAAATTACAGGCCCATTTCGGAACTCTCAGTCTTCTCAAAAATTATTGAACATGCAATAATGATGAGAGTAGAAAATTTCTGTAGTAAACACTCAATCTTAAGCTATTCGCAGCATGGTTTTAGGTCTGAACGAAGCACGAAAACAGCATTAGCAGACTTAGTAGAATGTGTCAGACAATCGCTGAATAATTGTAATCACATGGTAGGAGTCTTTTGTGACCTATCAAAAGCTTTCGATTCTGTAAATCACGAGATATTGCTGTGGAAACTTCAAAAACTTGGTATTCGTGGACTACCACAAAAGTGGTTTCAATCTTACCTTACCAATAGAAAGCAAATTATAGAAATCGCTCACACCACAGCAAAAGGATATGTAACACATCAGCACTCCACCATGAAAAGTGTAACATGTGGGGTGCCTCAGGGAAGTATTCTTGACCCTCTTTTGTTTCTTATGTACATAAATGATTTACCAAATGTTATACCCGAGGCAAATGCAATATTATATGCTGATGATACAAATATTATAGTAACAGACACTTCCAAAGATGTTCTACAATCTAAGGCTAATAACGTATTAAACAAATTAGATGACTGGTTTTTAAATAATAATCTACTCCTCAACAGCAAAAAAACAAATTACATTACATTTTCTACAATCCAAACCACAAACCAAATAAGCCTCAATCTAATATCTGGGAATACACAACTAGAGCCTAAAAAAAAAATCAATATTTCTGGGTATCATTCTGGATGAACACCTTAGCTATACAGAACACATAAACACGCTACAATCAAAATTAAGTAGTGTGTGCTATGCCCTTCGAGAAATGGTAGACATCTCAAGCACCCAAACTGTCAAGTGCCTTTATATGGCAAACTTTGATGCTTTACTAAGATACGGGATTATGGTTTGGGGTAACAATGGCCACTCCAATGTCCTTTTTATGCTTCAAAAAAGAGCTATAAGAATCATAGCTGGAGTAAAGAAAACTTATTCATGTAGAACTCTTTTCCGTAAACTTAATGTGTTAACTCTTCCCTGCATATACATTTATGAATGCTTAATTTATGTTAAGCAAAATATTTCCAACTTTGCCACAAATGAGGAAATACATGGCCTAAACACAAGAAATAAAGACAAACTTCACATAAAACACTGCTGCCTTAACTTATGTAAGAAAGGTCCCTTAAACTCTTCCATAGACCTCTACAATAAACTACCACAATATGTGAAGAAAGAACCAAAATTGATGATATTCAAGCACAAGATAAAATCAATGCTTCTGAAGCATGTTTTTTATTCTATAGCTGAATACATGGAAGCAACTTTTACATAAGACAAATGTACATAATGTAGTATAATCACATATTTTTCTTGTAAAATTAAATGTCAAATGAAAGTGGATAATTAGTATCACCTAGAAGTAGGCTGCAATGTTCTATATCTTCTCATGTTATATTTTTTTTGTGATTTTGACATAATACGAGAGTAAGACCTATTTTTTTTACAATTTTTGGCTATATATTTTGTATTTGAAAAATCTATTAATGTAGTATTGTATTGTAATGTAAGTATTGACATGTCCTATATTACCATGTACTGTAATTTGTACACACCGGTAGTCCTTGGACGCAAATAAACTAAACTAAACTAAACTAATTTTGAGTACAAAGGAATTAACACATACTTAAGCATATTAAAAAGTATAAAGAGTATAAAATAAAATTACATGTATGATTTTGAGTACAAAGGAATTAACACATACTTATGCAAATTAAAAAATATAAGAGAGTATGGAATAACATACAAAATAGAAGAAAAATCAAAGGTTATGACTATTAGTGAACATAAAAATAGAAGAAAAGTCAAAGGTTATGTCTATTAATGAAAAATATGATCTAAGTACTCCTCTGTGCTATAAAACAAATACTTCATAAGCAAGCTTTTTACTGTTATCTTAAATTTGGTTGGATTATGATTCTTGAATTCCTCTGTCAGCTTGTTATAGTTTTACACCTTGAAATCCTAGACCACTATGTGTTTTGGATGTACGGACAGTAGAAAGGTGGACGGAGTTATGCATACGAGTGCTGTACTTGTGTATGTCCAGATTCTTTGAGAAGATTTTAGAATTTGTATGAATAAAGTACAACGTTTCTAATATGTACAAACATGGAAGAGGTAATATTTGAAATTCATTGAAAATTTGTTTTGTTGGGTTTGAGAGGGATACATTCTTCATAATTTTTAATATGCGTTTTTGCCAAATAAAAATTTTCTGCATTTTGGGTGAACTGCCCCAGAAAGATATACCATATGTGAGTACAGGTTCAATCTGTCCAAAATATACTGTCCTTAAATCATTCAAAGTTAAAACATTTCTCAAAATTCTCATCATGTAGCAGAGCCTGCTTAACTTTTGAGTTAAATTAGTAATTTGCATGTCCCAAGACAGGTTTGTGTCTATCCATACTCCTAAGAATTTTATTGCATTGCATTCTTTGACAACTTCATTGTTAATAATTACATTTAAGTTTTTTATTTGTTTTGCTGGATTAAAATTTATTAGAACTGTTTTATTAACATTCAGGGAAAGCTTGTTGTTGTTTAGCCAGGTGTTTAGTTGTTTGTACATATTTGTATCATCCGCAAAAAGTTAGGTTAGAGATTTTCGTAAAAAGAAGGCACGTTTGGAAACACTGCAGAGATCGCGTGACTTTCAACGCTCTCGCCATCTGCATGCACACAATGGAAACAACGGCATAATGTGGCAGGAATGCCAATTTTTTACGTAAAAAGTGATTAATTCTTGTTCGGCAGCATTAAACTACGAAGTTTTTACTTTCCGTGAAAGAAAATACGAGAAACACTGCACATCAGCTGACGACAGACAACGTGAGTCAAGATTTGCCCGCCGAATTAGCAACGACCAATAAATGATTATAATGTTAAAAATAACGCTTTTTTCATGGAAAAAAAAGTGATCCCCAGCTTGAAAAATGTTCCGGTATGCATATGAGGTAAGTAGCAATAATTTTTATTTGAAAATAAACGAGTTTAACGTGTCTCCGGCTTATACTACTGTTACCGACTTTTTTCATTCCAAATTTTATCTGTACCTAATACAAACAAATCCCTTTTGTTCGCCAAGTTTTTCTCTCTCTGATTTCCTTACAAAGTACGTCACAATCCAACACCGTAATATAATTGCAGGAGAGATCAAGGTTCGGTATATGTTTGTGTGAGCTTGTATATGTTAATTTTGTACAATACATACCTTTAGAGTTAGAATAATTCATTGGGTTTATTGAAATATAATTCCTTTTCTAGACACCTAAAATAGTTACCATTGGTTGCTATGGTTACAGGACGAAGCCAGCACAGTGATGCTGATCATACATTTTATTATTCTTTTCTGCTTTTGTAACTGTTCGAAAACAAATAAACGACAAAAATAAAAATACATTCTAAAAAATGTATTTAGAAAGAAAAAGCAGGTATTTTAAAACTAGGGTAGTCATTCTAGTGAAGGAACTTATAATATATTGATTTTCTATCTTTTCTTGCTCTTGGATTTACTTGTATTCTAGTCGTGGTAAATTTCGTATATGTCATGACGGCTATAAAAAAAATAATATTACTTTTTTTTAACTGACAGTAACCGAAAGAAAGAATCGGCAGGTGGTATATCAGTAATATTTTACTCATTCCGTACTCTTGAGGATTCTACTTACATTCCACTTTTTTCCGTGCGATGTTGAGGTAAAGTCCTTCAAGTATAGAAATTAAAATAATAAGCAATTATTTTGTTCTTTGATAAAATAATAAGGAAGTGGTGTGTTCTTTGATTCTACGGGGAAATATGCGTTCTTACTAAGCGTTCGTAAAGTTTACTACTCAAATGTTTTACAGAAAAATACCGTCAAAATGTTATGCATTGGTATTAGCTATAGAGAACAGAAAACTATCATGCTTTTCTTTCAACGGTATAGTGCTTTACAATGTAGCATACTTGGCCCGGTGGTCTGCACACAGTAGTTGCATGTCGTCCTTTTTCTTTATGGATATTCTGACTACTACTGTCGAATTTCCAAAGTCTTGCGTATCTTTCACAGGCAGTAGTAGCGATTGGCTGCCAAAACGGGGTGGGCAGGATAGTTTACTTTCTCTTGGTAGGCAATTACATGCTATAGTGCAAGTAGGGGTGTGCACTAACATCGGCTTTTTACCCGATTTGCACATGTGATCCCCGCATTTTAACAACAGATTTGTGATTAGAAGGCCAAAGTTAGTTAGTATACCAAATATTTACGAAATTTGAGATATTCTCTATATTGTAAATTCGCTCAATTTTCGCAAAGCATCTCATCAGCTGCCTCACTGCCACCATGTTAAGTCGAGGAGGGACAATTTCCCATAGGTCTTTCTCGCTGGGCAGCTGCTGATCACTGTTGCCAACTTCGCTCTTTTGGAGCCAGATCTGGCTCTTTCGTGCACTCGTTTGACTGTGAACTGTGGCAACCGCCCTCTGCCCCACTATGATGCCACCACTGGCTCCGGCCCATAAATACCAACTTTTGCCATGAGTGTACATTTTGCATGTGACGTGATATTCGTATAGCTATAGGCTGCGTCACCCACCTCTTCTTTCCTTCCCATGTATTTTTATATATAGCGCTGTGGCTAAGATGAAGATGACAATTTTGTTATCCGGGAACCCTTTATTTTCGATTTCATATGAACATCATTGGATTATTGAGATGTGTGATGCCACCAAATCTAGGTGGTGAAAACTAAGAATAAATTGCCATCACTTTAAATCTAACGGTAATAGCAGCACCCCCACCCCTCTGACAACTAAAATTACCCTAGTAGGCACTTTATGCAGCCTTCGTTAATCTAGCTCCTTGAAAGTCCTCTTTAGCTATGTTAATGGTGAAATTAGGTCTATTATGCACATCAGGTTTGGCAACACTGCCAGGATGGCCGTAGGAGGCAAGGAGAAATGCACTAGGCTTATAGGACCATTATTTTAATCGTTCTCTCGGGAATATCAAACATCCGATGACGTAGAAACGTACATGGACGGAAAAAGGACACATTGAATTATGTGATAGTAGTAGGAAAAGTCGAAACTCCCATTTGATGAGCCGTAACTTGAAGTTGAAGTTGATGTCCCATAAGGAATACATGGGATTCTGTAAATACTAATTCATCATATTTTTCAAAAATCGTATAAGGCTTAATAATCAACTTAGGAAACTGCTTCCCCTTGCCACATGGGGAGAAATTCATACTCTTCATTTCTGGCGAAGATCTTTTTAGTAGCTTTGCTCATTCCGACGATATTGGAATAAATGCATGTCTGGTGCGTAATTGTCCCTCTTCGCCTTAAAACATAGGAGCATCCCCGGCTAGACACAAGGATCAACCAAACATCCCTTCTCCCCCCCCCCCCCTTCCAGCTAGCAATTCCCTCTTCAAGTGCTTGCAATTGGTACTCTGAATTCAAAATTGAATCAACTTGATCGGTAAATATGCGATATAGCCTGGACAGATTTCTTCAAATTTACAGGAGAAAGTACTTACTGAAATGAGTTTCTTTAACAAAATCAAATCAGACCAACTGTTCCTCAATACAGGTGTACCGCAAGGCTCAAATCTAGGACCAGTTTTATTTTTACTCTATATAAATGATCTTCCAGAAACCTTATCAGAGTCTCAAATAATACTTTTTGCGGATGATACAAATATCATAGTAAAAAGCCTGGAATATGAGCAACTTCAAAAGAATTCCATTTCAACAACAACACAACTAAACACCTGGTTAAACAACAACAAGCTTTCCCTGAATGTTAATAAAACAGTTCTAATAAATTTTAATCCAGCAAAACAAATAAAAAACTTAAATGTAATTATTAACAATGAAGTTGTCAAAGAATGCAATGCAATAAAATTCTTAGGAGTATGGATAGACACAAACCTGTCTTGGGACATGCAAATTACTAATTTAACTTAAAAGTTAAGCAGGCTCTGCTACATGATGAGAATTTTGAGAAATGTTTTAACTTTGAATGATTTAAGGACAGTATATTTTGGACAGATTGAACCTGTACTCACATATGGTATCTCTTTCTGGGGCAGTTCACCCAAAATGCAGAAAATTTTTATTTGGCAAAAACGCATATTAAAAATTATGAAGAATGTATCCCTCTCAAACCCAACAAAACAATTTTCAATGAATTTCAAATATTACCTCTTCCATGTTTGTACATATTAGAAACGTTGTACTTTATTCATACAAATTCTAAAATCTTCTCAAAGAATCTGGACATACACAAGTACAGCACTCGTATGCATAACTCCGTCCACCTTTCTACTGTCCGTACATCCAAAACACATAGTGGTCTAGGATTTCAAGGTGTAAAACTATAACAAGCTGCCAGAGGAATTCAAGAATCATAATCCAACCAAATTTAAGATAACAGTAAAAAGCTTGCTTATGAAGTATTTGTTTTATAGCACAGAGGAGTACTTAGATCATATTTTTCTTTAATAGACATAACCTTTGGCTTTTCTTCTATTTTTATGTTCACTAATAGTCATAACCTTTGATTTTTCTTCTATTTTGTATGTTATTCCATACTCTCTTATATTTTTTAATATGCATAAGTATGTGTTAATTCCTTTGTACTCAAAATCATACATGTAATTTTATTTTTTACTCCTTATACTTTTTAATATGCTTAAGTATGTGTTAATTCCTTTGTAGTCAAAATTATACATGTAATCTCATATCATAGTGCTATTTGTACTCATATGATCAAGTGGATGGAAATAAATCTTATCTTATCTTATCTTATCTTTAGCATTCTGGACGTTCTTGGAGGTATTTTCTTTCACGGGAAACTAAAAACTTCGTATTTGAAAGCTGCCGAACAAGAATTAATCATTTTTTTTACGTAAGAAACTTGCATTGCCTGCCATATTATGCCATTGTTTCCATTGTGTGCGTGCAGATGGCGAGACAGTCGAAAGTCACAGGGTCTCGTCAGTGTTTCCAAACGTGCATTTTTATATATATATATATATATATATATATATATAACTATGCTTACCTAACCTAAGTGGCCGCGGTGGCTCAGTCGGTAACGCATCTGACTACCATGCTCAAGGTTCCGGGTTCGATCTCTGGCTGGTTCAAATCCGGGAACTTTTGTAACGATGGAAGCGGCCCCGGCACCCACCCAGCGTCCAATGAAATGGGTACCTAGGGGAAACCCTGGGGGGTAAAGGTGGTCAGGAGCGTGATGCTGATCACATCACCCCCACTCATGACCCGATCAAGACCCACACCCCCAATACGCCTTCATGACGTGGTGCTAAGCACAGGGGAGCACTTTACCTTTTTTTTACCTAACCTAACCCAACCTAATCTAACCTTGCCAGAAATGGTTTTTGGGGCTATCCGGCAGTGGTTTGTGGGGCTATCGTTTGATTTTTGATTTGATTTAGTTTATTTTACTTCGCGTTTTGTGCCTCTTGGCTAATTTGCGAAGATGGGGATGAGTGATGAAATGATGAAATTGATGAATGGACATTCACAAACAACCAAGCCCGACCGGGATTCAAACCCGGGACCCTTGGCGTCGCAGCACGATGTGCTAACCACTCGGCCACAGGGTCGGGCACTATCGTGAATGGTGGTTTGGGGCTATCAGTCATTGGTTTGTGAGGACATTATGAACATGAAAGTAGGTATTTTTTGGTTAAGAAGGTTGAAACACTGCATACCCACTCCAAAACGAACGGCGCGATGATCCATGACGAGTGCATGCCATATTGTCTGTTACCCAAGCGGAACAAGGAAGACAAATAATCATCCGTAATATGAAAAGTTGACACTATTTTATTGAAAAAGGCATAACTTCACCTTAAAGAATGTTCCGCAATGCAGAAAAGGTAAGTACCAGTGGTAAAATTAAGGAAATAAATGAATTAAAGGTGTCCGGGCGTTATCGCATATTTACCACTTGGTCAAAACAACTTAGCAACCACAATTACAGTAAGTACTTACTTAACTTAAAGTAAATAATTCTTTCTCTTCTTGGTAAATTTCTCGTATCGGATAAATGGATTTCTTCGAATTTACAGGAGAAATAACTTACCGAATGCAGTTTCTTTATAGTTGTGGAAGTTCGGGGAAGTGTTTTCTCGCATCGTTCATTGAATTTTGCCGGTAAATCATCTATTTCTCGATATAAATGTGTGACCGATGCACGAAAGCTCATGCATCCATTTACTTCCAGGTGGATGTAGCCTGGGTGTGATGACGTAATCCCGGTCATTGTTTCCAAACACGTGTTTTTTTAACTGAAGAAGGTACATTTCCGCAAATGGTTTGTGAGGCTGTGTGTCAATGATTCGTGGGGCTATGCGGGAATGGTGTGTGGCGCTACGCATATTTTTTTGAAACCAATTTTGAACTATTGTAACCTATACGTGACCCTACCTAACCTAACCTTACTGGAAATGGTTCGTGGGGCTATGTATAAATGGTTCGTGGGGCTATGCGTCAATGGTTTGTGGGGCTAGGTAGGTATTTTTGGGTGCAGTGGGGTGGAAACACTGCATGCCGAGTACGGTAGTGAAATTGTGACCGCCATTTTCCGTGTTACCGAAGGCAAAAAGAAACGAAGAAAACTTACTCGATATGTCGCAAATAGAGCTTATTTCCGTGAAATAAGCGAAATGCACCTTCAGCAATGTTCTCAATGCAGAATACGTAAGTACGAATGTTCAAATTAAATGAACTACCAAATTTCAGCCGTTTGTCCGATACGAGAAATTTACCGTTTTCTTTTCTCTTCTCGAAATTCCAAATTGGTAATTATAACAACACAAACACTGAAATGTACTTAATCCCATTGTAACATACCATACTACAAAAACTAAATATATATCATGAAGCAAAACTGTGTGGAAGGAAATATAGAAGTCTTAAGACTTTTCACACAACACTGCCATTGTAGTTATCCTTTACAGCTCTTGTAGCCAGTGTGGTATTTGTAGGGGGCGATGGGGGAATTCCCTCCCTCTGGATACTTGTCCCCCCCTCTGCTTGATAAATTCTATCCCTGGGGGATGGGGATGATATTTGGGGGAAACATGAAATTATTGGCAATTTACTTACTTTTTCCCACTTCGCCATTCAATTGCAACATTTTCTGTCAGCCAACTGGAAGCTAATAGGTGAACACAGATGTGCCCTCAAGCGCTGTTCTATTCCTGGAACTGTCAAACAAGTGGCCAGGGTTGAAGACCACCTCCCCTCTTCCCTTTTCTTTGTCCATGAAATTTGGTAAGAAAATGCCACCCCAATCAATGTGAAAGTTACAAATGAGTTGTCACTTGACTTGAACTTGTCACCACAGAACCTCGGCATTTGTGTGAGTGAAACAATAGTACACGTAGATAGCCTGCATGGAATTTGTGACATGAGCACGATAGCTCTTTACGAAGTCATTTTTTAAAGAGCAATGCTCTTTTTTAGAACAATGACAGAGAATAGCCTTTCGCGCATACACCTTCGTACGTCATCATGCGTCGAGATTGTTTTGTTCATGTTCATTGGGTATCCAGTGTTTCAAACTGTCTGTGTTTGCAACGGAAACATGACGTGTCGTGGATGCGTGGTGAAATTCGTACTGGGTGTGGAAGATCCAATTTAATTGAACACTGGATCGTGAAGAAAGGAAAGGAATGTCCAAAATGTGGCAGTGAATGTAAGCTACTTGTTAGAAGGAATGGGCTGTGGGTATATGCCTATTGCCTAATATGACGTGTTGTGGATGCGTGGTGAAATTCAGATAAGTTTTCCATATCCTGGAAACTGATTTCTTCAAATTTAAAAGTTTGGGGCTCATTTGGAGGCAGGTGACTCCGGCCAATTTGTAAGATGCCTTTAACAGGGACTCTAGAGAAAACCGGTTAACTGGAGCAGAGGCGGGGCTGCGGTATCGGTTGTGGGCGGTAGGTTAATTACCCCAAGGGCGGAGCCCGGAATCGGTGGGATATGTGTACTCAAAAATTTCAAACAAAAAAAATATTTTACTTTAAATTTCCCACCGATTCCGGGACGAATAGCCCCAAAAAACATTCACGGATAGCGCCACGAAACATTACAATTTCCTTCGTAAAAAAATGCGAAAAAGTTTTATATAAAAATGTACATCAGATGAGCTTTGTTCACGGGTATTTCTTGGGTTCCGAAAGTTGAAACACTGCATAACGAATGAAAATCGACAAAACACAAACACGACGTGCGATTATGTAGGAAGGTGTACGTGCCATATTATGTCTGAGGCAAAGCGAGAAGACTATGAGAAAGAAGTACTCGTAATGTGAAAAATTGCAATTACTTTGATCAAAAAAAGTCGATACATCTTAAGGAATGTTCCGCGAAGCAGATTGGTAAGTACGAATGTAAAAAATTGACGAAACAAAGAAATTATAGGTGTTTGAACTAGTTGGAATGTGGTATCCTTTGTTGGAAATATTTTTCAGTTTGAGTGTGTGTTGTCGAGTTGGTAGTTTTGTAATGCTGCATTAAGCTAAAGACATTTATAAAATATCATGACTAGAAGTACAGAAGAATCAATATTGAATTCTATATTGATCAGTTATGTAACAACAATTTATTTTGAAATTACGTACACAGTGATGGGCGTTAGATATTTCGGGGGGCATCTAAAAGTATCACTGCGAATAGTTGTGAAACGCAAAGTTTCCGGGCTCGCTTCCACCAGTCCTGCTAACATACCATGTGGCCATTTCCGAAACAACCATAGTAGTGCAGACAAGTGAGCCATGCTAAATAGGTACTCTGGAGAAGATGGTGTACACGATCAAAGAAAAGGCCAACATGATCCTAGTGTATGGAGAATGCGAAAAATTTTTGCTATCGTGTCGTGTGTATATAGATATCCAGACAGAAGTCAACCGTCGTGAAGACCGTTTGTCAGGCTCTTCACTCAACTGAGGGAAACCGGCAGTGTAACGCCTCACAAACATACTCGATACAAGGTGGTGACTGGAGAAGTGGGTGAAACCAACGTGCTAGCTGCTGTTGCTGTGGAAACACACAATAGCTCCCGTGCTGATGTTAGGGACAGTGGGAAAAATGCAAAAATAAAATTGTAGTTTAGGGGTAGTGGTAAAAATAAAATAAGTTTAAGTTAGCTCGTAAGCAGAGTGAACGGATTAAAGCTCAGGGGGCACAAATAACCATGAAAAATTGGTCATCCATTTCGCGAGGGGAAATGGATGAAAGAAAAAGGCCGAGCATCCTCCACCACGTACAAAGTCTTAGGATTTGGGGGATCTTTACTACAGACTACGATAGCCTGTGGCAACTCGCTTATCTAAGCAAGAGTAAGTAGTCAGCTCGTGCGGGACCCACTTACTCAGTTTCCATGATTTGCCACGCTCATGCAAGTGCACACGAATTGTTTCAGCACTTACCGCAAATCATTGAGCGAGTTCTTGACACGTTTGACTTGAATCCTCTTCAATTGCTGCCTTCAGTTGGTCCACATCGAGAGATTTCGGTCTGCCCAATCGAGGTTTGTCTGCCAGTGTTTCATCGCCACTCGAGAAGGTCTGAAACCACTTTTGCGCTGTCTGTTCATTAATTGTACCTTCTCCAAACACTGCACATATTTTTCTTGCTGCTTCCGCTCCTTTCGTGCCCAACTTGTACTCATACAGTAAACACGCCCTGATTACTGCATTCAACACAGCCATGGTTCACTGCGAATACTTGCTCCCGAACTATGGACTGCGACGTGTTATCTACGTTAGCCGACGTGCCAAGGAATGAGCTTTCCGCCAATCACACATACATGAACCCCTGGCGGCTGAACTGCGTACTACCCCACGAAAACTACGGGCAGTTGTAAAAACTGCATGAACTTTCTTGGTTACCTGGTAGTTAACCGGCATAAGATCGCCAAAAGAGAAGTCATCAGGAAAATTAACAATAAATTGGATAGGAATGTATATGAGGCAGCCTATATATGTGCGGATAATAGGAATGAACTCAATAGGGATGATGGAAACTTGGAAGAAGGCTGGATAAACTTTTTTTAAAAATTGGATATAGCCACCAGAAATAGACGAGATGGACTTCCATTTTACCCCTGAGGTTAGGAAAGCCACCGAGGTGGAAGTTGAATTCACCTTGGATTGGTGAGTCACGAGCCACAGTTCGGGAAAGATCAGAGGGGAGGAGTTTTCCTTCTCCAAGTATGAGCTGACACCGTGCATTCGCCTACCCTGAGCACCGATCTGCAGTTCTCCTTCATAAGCTTTGAACGTTCTTTTGTTTTAATAGAGTATTGCGCGGTTTTAGTATGTGTATTTTACTTCATCTTTTTAGAAAGTGTATTTTCCTATACGTTTTGACCTAAATCCTCAACCAACACTATTTCAACGAGGTACCATGTCAGGTGTCTGAAAACATCGCTTCAACCTGAAGAAGGAGGTAGTATAACCTTCGAAACGTAGTTCGACAAATCTCATGCTCACACACGTAAGTTACTGATTTTTAATCTTTTAACCTTTAGTTGATATTCGATTGAGCAATTAGCACATTACCAGTATGTTACAAATCATGGTCATGTCAACCTTAGGTGCATGCACTATTGGTCCATAAAAAATCCATATTGGCTTCGACAGATGGAACACCAACGTCCGTGGAGTGTGAATGTGTGGTGTGGTATCGTGGGTGATCACCACATAGGGCCGTTTCTCATAGACTGTACATGGAACTATTCACTCTCGTAAGTTTAGGTGCCTCACCCGGTATATGTAATCACTATTGTCTTATATTCAAGGAGCCCCAGATTGATTAGGTGTAACTTGGCAGGGGGTGGGGGGGGGGCCACTCGCCGACCTAACACATTTACAGAATTAATAAGATAATGTTAACATCCTGGAACCTGAAAACCAAGTTAATGAGTAATTTTTATGATTTCGCAAATGAAACTGTAACTTAGCAATGTAGTCTTGGGGGCTATTAGGCATACAAAACTTTTTGATTCTAACCCCCTTTTTTATTTTATTATTTAAGTTGAGTGACATAAAATGAAGTGTGGAATGACTCCTTGTACCATTTAAAATTGTCGAGATACCCTACATCCCCACAACCTCTCTCATCTAGCGGCCACAAACATACGTGTATATGTATGTATGTACGAGGTGCATGTAAAAAAATAAAAAGGGCCGATATTTTTTTACGCAAGGTTGGCAACACTGATGAAGTTGAAGTATTCTGTGCTTGCAACAGAGATCGAATCGTCAGAGTGGGGTTGCATATGTACAAGTAGCAGTAAGGTGAAATGGCTGCCGTAATACAAAATCCCGCCAAGTGTGAAGTGAGATCTGTCATACTATTTCTGAAAGCCAAAGGACAGAATGCGCTCACATCCATCAGGAATTGTATGCCATTTATGGACCGACAGTGATGAGTGAAGGGAAGGTCAGGCAATGGTGCAGAGAGTTTCGGGAAGGGCGTTCAAATGTCCACGATGATGAGCATAGCGGAAGGCCTAATGTTCAGACGGACGATCTGGTGGAATGCATTAACAAGAAAGTACGTTCCAATCGCCAGTTCACAATATCTGAACTCGCCAAACAGTTTCCAGAAGTGTCTGCGAAAACAATGCATCGAATTGTGACTGACTACCTAGGGTATCACAAACTGTGTTCGAGGTGGGTACCAAAAATGCTGAGAGATGCTCACAAAGAGCAAAGAAGGACAGCTGCACGTGATTTTTTGGCCCGCTGGGGGGAGGATGGGGATGATCTCTTTTCGCACATAGTGACGGGGGTTGAAACGTGGATATTGTACGTCACTGGTTGAAGCAGCAGTCAATGGTTCTCCTAAAGCGAAGAAATTCAAAGAAACACCATCAGTTCACAAAATCATGGCAACCGTGTTTTGGGACCAAAAAAGGGTGTGATTTTTGTGGAATTCTTGGAACCAGGATGAACAATTACAGCAGAGGTGTATTGTGAAACACTGAATAATCTGCGACGTGCCATCCAAAATCGGCGGAGAGGAATGGTACGGTCTGGAATTTTCCTGATCCATGACAACGCCCGCCAAACATCCAGCTGCTCGTATTGTTGAAATAATGCAAAGATTTCGATGGGAACTATTCAATCATGCCCCCAGCGATTTCTTTCTTTTTCTTCACCTGTAAAAGTGGCTTGCATCGAAGCGTTTCAATGACAGTGACGTGCTCAAGACATCAGTTCTGGACTAGCTGCACTCTCAGGCGGCAGATTTTTATGCAGAGGGTATACGGAAGCTTGTGCCATGCTATCATTAATGTCTGGAGGTTAATGGTGACTACGTCGAAAAATAACCAAGGTATGTACTTGTTTATCAATCACAATAAATTTCTTCTCCAATAATTTTCTTGTTTTTTAAAAAAATATCGGCCCTTTTTTTTTACATTCGCCTGTATGTATATATACAATATATGTATATAAAGCATCATTTCATGCTGTCTCTAGACGTTCAGTAGAATCCCCCCTCCCCTTCTGAAAATTTCTTAAATACCGTACTGTGTGCGACAACATGTTTAAACTTTGTATTTCTACCTCCTCCCACTTAATTAAACAGTGACTCATTTTTCATGAGTATTCAAAATATTATTGTGAAGTTAATTGTTTGGTTTGCAGTGAGAAATGGCCCAAGTTTCTTTTGTTTTATTGTGATTTCATCATGCTACGAATGCAATTTTAACATGGTTCGATTTCCATTTACTTCTGTTAGCACATGCTACGAAGTTTTGGTGATTACTTAAGATTTTGTTCAATATATGCTTTCGTAGTTAGGTGAGGCAGGCCAGGTTTGGTTCTCTTAGTATTAAAATAAAGTCCCTAAATGCATTCTACTAAGGTTCCTATTTACTTCTACATTAATTCTCACTAGTCTACGATACTTACATTCGCATGTCAACGGAAAATACATTGTCCATGGGAAGCATGCATGCTTGTATTTTTAAGTTGTTTTTTTTCAACATATATAACTTTTTTCAAAACCTAAACAATTCTCATTACTTTAAGGAAGGTTCAAATTTCATGTGACAGTGATTGCCAAAATTGTATGATAATAAGTCTTCATGCTAGGAGAATTTGAAAAAATCATAAAACGTTCGGAACCGTTACCATTAACATTTTTTTTTTGGGGGGGGGGGAATAGGGTGAGTGAGTTCAATTCCGGGAAGGTTGGCAAACCTATTCATAGCTCAATGCTGTCATGATATCTTCCCTTCAGAATTGTCCACCTGAAAGAGGGTGTGAGTTACGTTCATATTTTGTGGAGTGCAAGGGTAAATTTAACCCCTTAACCGCGGCGGAACTATATATAGACTCTTGAAAAACGGGACTATTTTGCGGCGCGACTATACATATACTGTGTTTGAAAATTAACAGCTGTTGTATTGCGGCAAGTCATATTTATAGGCCCCTCTTTTTAATGCTTTTACAGCTCTGTGCAAGAAGTTTGCAAGCAAACAGTCCATTTTTATGCATTGTTGGTACTGAAAAAAACAACAACTTTGTATTGTGTGTTTACCATTGTTACTATATGGACTCTATTGATTATCGTATACTGCTTTGTGTTAGGTGGCTTTTCTTTTAGTTCGAGAGCTGCTTCCCAAGAGGAAGTTTCGTTAGCTAGTGGTGTGCATTGTGCAATGGTACATATTTATTTTGTGTATTGCACACAGAATTTTTGCAATGGCGGGGAGAAACCTCAGACGTACTGATATTCAGCATCTACTGGAGCATGACTTAGGTGATGATTTTCTGGATGAAATCTCTGATGTTGAAAGTGAAGGTACTTGCAGTGAAAATATTGTTTCAAGTGATGAAGATGTTTAAAACGATAGGACAGGAATTGAAGAAGAAGATGGTGAAACTATAACTTGACAAGTTTAAAAACAAGATGCTGCAATCCATTGTTTGCGCACCTCACATCACATTTCCCCACTCCATTGTCTGCTGCGACGTTTGTTCGCAGTGTTGCACCTGGAGGGAGCAGAATTGTCTGAGAATTTGCAAAGAAATTTGAATGTGAAAGGCATGAATTAGTATCCCGTCACCTACGCTACCTATTGATTACGCTAAATTCTAAATACATTTTGATATTTTCCCTTTAAACCTTAAATGAATTAAGTTATGTTAGGGATATTTCTTACCAGCATAAGAAATGTATGAAATAAAACGATAGAAAAATGAAAAATATATAAACAATAGAACTGAGCTCACCTTCTAAATGTTTTCCAGTTCTCCTTCTTCAGTTTCACTCTCCCACTCATCCGAGTCTGTGTCTGAATCGGCTTCACCAAGTCTAATTCAGTTCCACTACATGCTCGTCCATAAGTCCATCTCTTTCAAAGTAAGAATCTTGCAGCCAAGAATAAAGTGCATGAACATTTCAATGCTTTAGAAAAGAACACAGGCAAGCGTGTTATCAGATTGCGTTCTCGTAGTGATTGTTGTAGGATAAACAAACGACCCACCACCCCACTAGTTAAAAAAACTGGCCACTGCTCGATGTCGCATTCAGAAAATGAAGTCATTCGCCCTGTAGTTTCTCTTCGTTATAAACCTTAACGCACGTGCATAATACTACAGTTTACGATCGGCGCACCACACGAATTTTCAAAGGCCGGATTAAATTAAATGAACCACTGATATAATAGGAACCTGCATGCACCGTCACGCTAAACAGTGAAAATTGTTTGTCATATTTGTTTTAGCTTAATTTTGCTGAGTTCGCACCACTGGTATTCTCAACGCCAGACCAGTGAGTAGAAGAGTGGTGGGGAGGATGACGTAATAGGAAGTACTCCGCAGCGATCTGCGCATATTGGGACTTAACTTGTCAGGCTATAGCGGCAGTGAGTTGGAAGATTAAACTGCATCTGATACATGGACTGAATCTTCAATGGTAAGCAGAGACCCTTTCCCATTCACAGGTGACAGTGGTGTGAAGTTAGTGCTTTCGAATCCACAAAGTCCATTGGATATATTTCAGTCTTTTTTTGATAAAGTTCTGATGGAATATATTGTGAGCGAAAGAAATAAATATGCTAGTAAAGTAGGAGATGACAAAAGAAGATCAGGTAAAATGAGACGGAAAAGCAGAGACCTTTTATGGAAGGACACAAGTGTTGGTGAGATGTACGTCTTCCTAGCTATCATTATTCAGCAAGGGATTGTCAGAAAGCCGACAATTGAATCTTACCACTCTACCAATCCTCTGATATCCACTCCTTTCTTCTCCAAGTGCATTAGTAGGGACAGGTTCAGCTTACTTATGAAATATTTGCACTTGTCTGATAAAGTAGAACAAGATGTGCCAACCATAAAATTTCGAGATGTGCTAGACTTTCTTCTCAGAAAGTTCAAATCCCATTACATTCCAGCTAAAAATATAAGTATTGATGAATCATTGCTCTTGTGGAAAGGAAGACTCAGGTGGAAAAGATACATCCCTCTCAAGAGAGCCAGGTTTGGCATTGAATGTTACATATTAGCAGAAGCAGAAACTGGCTATGTTTGGAATTTTCTAGTTTACACGGGTAAAAAAAACGACTTATCCCTGTAATATTCCAGGAATATCTGAAGAAATTAGCCAAGGATTCACCAAACCAACGAAGATAGTTTTGAGTCTTATTGAACCATTATTGAATAAAGGATACGCTCTTGGAATAGACAATTTCTATGCCTCTCCTGAGCTTTATGAGATTCTTGTCACTAACAAAACAGATGCCATAGGAACAGTGCATTTTACGAGGAAGAACCTTTGCAAGGAAGTAAATGACAAAGTGTTGAAAAAAGGCGAAACTATTGTTAGGTTCGAGTAAGCTGCTCATGCACATGAAGTGGAGAGACAAGAAATATGTACATATGCTGAGTACAATTTATGATGACACAAAGGAAGAAGTCCAGGTTGCAGGAAAACCCATTAGCAAACCCACAGTATGTGTACAGTATAAAAGGTGTCACATGGGAGGAATAGATCTAATGGACCAAATTACATCTGCTTCCTCGCCTACAAGAAAAGGAGTTAAGAAATACTACAAGAAGATATTTTTCAGATTGCTTGAGATAACTCTTCTCAACAGCCACATCATTTACAGGCGCAATGGAGGTGGAAAGAAATTTCTTGATTTCAAAATGGATCTCGTTGAGCAGCTCATCAGTGCTTATGGAAAAGATGTGTACTGGATTAGAAAACCAACAGGTCCCCTCAACTTAGGAACATGTCCCACAAGGCTTACAGGAAGACATTTCCCAGTCGAAATTCTTACAGGTGATGCACCTGGTTCGAAGAAGAAGCTTCAAAGAAGATGCGTGTATTGCACACTACAAAACAAAGTTAGAAGAAGTATCTATTGCTGTGATGTATGCGAGTTGCCATTGTGCATCATACCATGTTTTAAACTTACCAAAGTAAATATGAGTCTGAAAAAAAAAGAAGGACTATTGAAAGTGACATTATATATTGAATATAGATCACAATTGCAATTATTAGTTTTTCTTATTGTAAGTTAGGTATATACTTACTCTATAGCAACAAAAGTTTTTGTGGCATTATTGTAATCAAAATATATTTAAAAAAATCACTAATATTAATTTTGTAATTACGTGTATTTTTTGTTATTGAAGAAATAAACAAAAATTTCAATAAACAAAAAAAACTATTACACATTTTACCCTATGAAAATAATTAAAAGTACAGATTAAAAATATGTGCATTTTAAAAATATAAATATAAAAATAATTTATGATTCCAAAAATTAATATATAATGGTAAATTGCGGCAGAGTCTATATAGATTGTTTTGATTAACTTCATTTTGCGGAGAGTCTAAATATAGTTATTATTTATGATGAATTTATTTTGCGGTGGCGTCTATATGTAGACGATCTTTTTTTTGTCGAACTTCTCTTCAAGGCTGCTGCGGTAAAGGGGTTAAGAGTTAAAATGGAGCAAGTTTCAATTGTTTAATTCCGAAGAAATCGTTGTACACATGCATTGTTTATATGGTGTAATTTCTATTTATGTCTGTTAAAACATATGTCAGAGGCTTAGTGATTACTTAACGATGTGTTTTCTGGAAAATGATTTTTGCCTTCCATAAAAAAAAGTATTTGTTTACATTAATTTGTATAACTTGTAATATTCACGAGTTTCCTGAAATTTGGATTCTATAAATTATTATTATTTAAACAGGTAGAAACAATGGAATCCTCAAGCCAGGGACAGGATCCTTTGATAACAATTGCAGACCTTGGAATAACAAGAACAGAACAGACACGAAGTTCAATTTTGGGAAAGGTATGTCAACAGTTTTTTTGTGGTCAGATAATCAGTATATCTATTTTGTAAAGCATTGTGTGAATCTATTCTACAAAGAGAAGCCAATCTTACAAGAATTTTCCCATAAGTTTTTGGAGTGTAATTACAGAGGTAAAAATAATTTAATTATGCACCATGGTCATACAGTCTGAGGTACCAGGCCTTGGGCTCGGGTTACAGAATGTGCACTGGTTCGAGTCTCAAGGTCCAATCCCATTTACATGTAGTCTGTAGAAGCATAAATTGGACTTGAAGCAAACTTTGACCTTCACTAAACAGTGTTAAACATTGGAGATGTTTCAACGAAATTAGCATCCACCAAAAGTATTTCCTACATATTGTAAATTTAGGAACACACATTGCTTATAGTAGAAAAAACTTGCTAAGACAGATGTTCTGCTTTTGTTACATGAATAATGCATATGCTGCAGACACAGAGCTCTATAGTAATTAAAGCCAAACTTTAGATATGAGCAGTTGTAGAAAAATACAGTGTGCCTTGTTGCCATGGTGCCTAAAATTTTGCATCTGCAGGGTGGCGACAGACCTGGAAAACCGGGAAAAGTCAGGGAATTTGAGGTGTCAAAAAAAGTCAGGGAAATGTCAGGGAATGTCGTCCTTTTTTTTTTTTCATGAAAGATATCGTTATGGAACTCTGCACGGGAACAGGAAATCTCGTTCGTAAGTTTCGGCCTCAACTTTTAGGCCCCTTTTATGCGCAACACAGCCACGGCGCCAGAAACCAGTGATGACAGGAGGAGAGAGAGACAGAGAGAGAAATTTCTCTCGCCCGGGATTCTTGGCGGGAATTTTAAATTCGAACACTCTTTGGAGGAAAATTATTATAACTCCGGCACTATGTGAGCAATCTACTTCAGATAACTTTTGTTTTGCAGCTAAAACATCAGCGCATGCAACCGTGTACAATTAAGAAAACCGGACCGAGGAAGGGGGGCTTGGGGGGGGGCCGTACCCCGAATTTCAATGGAAAAACATAAAAATCAGAAGTTTGCTCCCTCTTCTCCCGCTATTTTGGGGAGAAGGCGCGAACTTTAGTATTCTTTTCAAAGAATGGACATTTCTGAAGAGAATGAAACATGGTTCATGTTCTTGGGTGCCATACAAGTTGAATAATAAGCCAATATGTGAAACTCTATTTTTTACGAAAAATAGGTAATTTGCATATTGCTCAGAAAATTGTTTATAACTCGGGCACAATGGGAGCAATCTACTTCGGATAAGTTTTGTTTTGCAGCTAAAACATCAGAGCATGCAACCGTATACAATTTAGAACTCTGAACCGAGGAAGGGGGTTTTGGGGTTCGCGACCCCCGAATTTCAATGAAAAAACATAAAAATTTTGAGTTTGCCCCTTCTTCTCCCGCTATTTGTTAAGATGGCACGAACTTTAGTATTATTTTCAAAGAATTGATCTTTCTCAAGAGAATGAAACATGTTTCATGTTCTTGGGTGCCATACAAGTTGAATAATAAGCCAAAACGTGATTATTATTTTTTACGAAAAATAGGTAATTTGCATTTTTGGAGGAAAATTGTTATAACTCGGCCACTATGAAAGCAATCTACTTCGGATAAGTTTTGTTTTGCAGCTAAAACATCAGATCATGCAACCGTATACAATTTAGAACTCTGAACCGAGGAAGGGGGTTTTGGGGGGCGGGACCCCCGAATTTCAATGAAAAAAACATAAAAATCTTGAGTTTGCCCCTTCTTCTCCCGCTATTTGTTAAGATGGCACGCAATTTAGTATTCCTTTCAAAGAGTGGACATTTTTCAAGAGAATGAAACATGTTTCATGTTCTTGGGCTCCATACAAGTTGAATAATAAGCCAAAATTTAATTTTTTTATGAAAAATAGGTAATTTGCATTTTTGGAGGAAATTTGTTATAACTCGCGCACTATGAGAGCAATCTACTTCGGATAAGTTTTGTTTTGAAGCTAAAACATCATAGCATGCAACCGTGTACAATTCAGAATGCCGAACTGAGGAAGGGGGGTTTGGGGGCGCGACCACCGAATTTTAAAAAAAAAATCTTGAATTTGCCCCCTCTTCTCACGCTATTTTGGGAAGAGGGCGCAAACCTTAGTATTCTCTTCAAAGAATGGACGTTTCCAAAGAGATTGAAACATGTTTCATATTCCTGGGTACCATACAAGTTGAATAATGAGCCAAAATTTGAAACTCTTTTCGGATATGTGGCATGGATATGTTGTGGAGAGGGGAGAGGTTGGTCATCAATATGAATTTCCCAGGCTTGCTCCAGACCTGTGTCAGAGTTTCCACCCAAACACAAGAGTATGAAGGTCTAAAAAGCACATTCATTTCATAATCAGCACCATGATACCATATGGTATCATCGGGGGAGTAAAGGTTAAGCCTCTAAATATTATGTGGAAAATGCATTGAATTATCATTTTTTCTTGTCCGTATGGGAGTAGTAAGGAGACTTGTCAACAGATGGAGGGGATACGAGCGGGTGGGGCCGTCCGATAGTTGTCGGACGTCGTAGTAAGGCATTTTGTTGGGCAAACTGAAGGAACATGGAAACAAATAGGTTCCATTGATACATACGATTTTTGTCGAATATCGCCACCTGACAGAGTATCTCACTACAACATGCGACAGAAATTTCATAGACTGCAACATACAACAAAAATCACATGCATAAACAAGAAGAGCTTTAGACTGCAAATATGTTGCTGGAATTTTATTACTCTTCTGGCTCACTTCGCCTTATTTAATGTAGCAGTGCTTACAAAGGTTTTCTTTCATCATCCTGACGTATTACTGGTTTTGCACAAGTTAACATATGTTTACAATGACATTGCACTATTCTTAGATATCAAGAAGAATCCAACCAAACGGGATATATATTGAATACTATCAGGAAAAAGTGAAACATAAATCTGCATTGATGAACGTTATAAAAATTGGCAAGTGAATGCTCCCAACCTCAAATTTACTGCAACACTAGTATTGCAATGAAATTAACGCCACTCTCTGTCCTGTCTCTTTAAACTCGTGAGAGATGGTCACTAATCTCTCACTGAGTAAGGTTAATGTCCAATATTATGAAATAAAATACTAATAATAAATACGTAAATATTTTAATATCATACTCGTATTTACTCGAAACATTCAATCATAGAATTAACTTTTCTGTGCCAGCCCTGCTAAATTTTCACTTTCCATCTACTGATTTATACGAGGGGTGGCCAGAAAGTAATTTCCAATTAGTAGGGACATTGATTTTTCACAAACGCCAAAACTGTGAAAAATGGTAATTGCTGCGAAGTTGTGTTTATGAATGTGCAGTGATGTCTGGACACATTGTTCGCCCGTTAGAAATATCAAAATAATGCGTATTTGGCATAAAATGCAAATTGTTGGCGTTTTTAGCATTTTTGTAAAGAAATGTCCTAAAACAACGAAAAAATTCCATGAAATCCAACGTTCTTGTCTTTTCTAGGCCATGTTTGTGTACATAGAACATGCAAGTTTTCCAACATTTTACTCAAGATTAATTAAACTATAGAGTTATACGTACATTGAATAATTCCGACAGCTACATTAAATCATGTATTTCACACGATTTTTTCAACTTTTATCAAAACCTTTGCATCACAGAGCAAAGTGACAGGGTTCTAACAGGAGATCGAGTGCATATCTACCGTCACACGGGTGCCACATCTTTGTATTTGTCGCACGAGATATGTTTTGAATTACCAAGCTAAGTGTGCACCATCGGCATTTGTCGTGCGAGTAATAATGGAGCTCAGTCGTTAGGGCGTCTGACTACTGTGCGAGAGACCCACAGTTGATTCCCTGCGGGGGAGGACCGGGATGTTTTCCACCTATTCAAACTGCTCCGGCACCCACCCAGCATCATATGAAGCTGGTACCTTGAGGAAACTTGGAGGGATAAAGGTAGCCAGGAGTGTGGTGCTGATCACATCACCCCCACCTTCAGCCGTGATCAAGAAAGTGCGGGGCCCTAACTCCACACCCCTATACACCGTCATGGAAAAGTGCAGGGGAGCACTTTACTTTTACTTCCTCAAAAATCTGTTCCAACATATCAAACTGTCACAAAAATACGTAGACCATGTGACCTACAATTAAAATAATAGTTTAAAAGCACATATATATATATTTGGCAGATAAATGTTCTAAAATAAAAATGCGAATTTTGGGAAACTTAACAGTAACAAGTCAAAAAAAGATAATGCCAATTTTTGGTGCCATAATATATATCTGTATCTGTCACGTGAGATTGATTGATTTTAATTTTTTGGGTGCGTCACCACTTATGGTCATTATGCACCCTTCAGTATATACGGGGAAAATTCCATTATCTAAAATCCTTACCTTAAAATTAAAAAAGGGGGATGGAAAATAACTTTCCCAAAATAACTTTCAAGATATCAAACTCTCACGAAGAGGCGTAAGCCATGTGACTTGCAATTTGAAGCAGTAGCTTAAAAACACCATGAAGGTATAATTTCAGATATTTGCCAGAAAATGAGCTAAAATGAAAATGTTAATTTTGGATAATATAACACCATATAGTAAAAAATAAAAAATAAGAAAATACACCAATTTGAAAAGAATAAAAATATCAAGGTCCCTACCGATTAGGCATAAATAAAACAAGAATATCAGTTGTAAGTTATTGTATTAGTAACAGTGAGTCCTAATCTTATTTTCGGCATAATTACCATCGTTGTTCTAGCATTCGTTGTAGCATGGCACTAAATTTTGTATGCCCATGCCATATGTGTCTCACGGCAAAGACTGGAACTATCTACCGCAAGTGTAGGTGTCAAATCCTTGCCCTGCCAGAAACCTCTTCAGTTAAACAAAGAGATGAAAGTCTGTACATTTAATGTCAGGGATGTAGGGAGTGGTTCAAGATATCTCACCTGAAGTGATACAAAGGGCCCGTATGTACTCAGCTGTATGGGGTTGTGCACATTCGACTGGCCTTCCTGAATTGTCTGCACCATCGTCTGACCATACTATCCGGTCTGCACACCTCACACAATTGCTGGTGGCTCTGTGTCAAATTCTGAGCGTGCAATGTAGGCTACATCGCAGTCGGTGGGAGACTGTATGAGAGCTGCAATCTTTAACCTAGAACTGTCCTAAAACGGCTGCATTGCAACTGTACCAGATTACAGCTACATGCCACTTCTTCCTGCCTGCATGTGTGTGTGTCGCTCTCCGACCACTAGTGCTGGGTATAGGCACCATTGGAGCTTTTTTCAAAACACCCCTCGTATATGAACTTTCAGAAGCTTATATTATTAGTGTTCCTGTTTTAATGTGTGGTTAGCTAAATCAGGTACCTATACAATGCTATTCCATAAATTCCTTGCATTAATTTCTAATAGGCAACCTACATACCGTATTCGTCAGCATTAATGGTATAACTGCATGTTGTCAGTTTCACAGTACTTCACTTGGATATACTGTACTGAAGCAGAAATCCCATTGATAATTGATAATGTAAGGAAATATGACACTTTATTTTGTTCGATTCAATTGTTTCACTTATATGCAAGAGTTAAGTTGTTTGCTTTACAGAGAAGAGAGAAGTAGCTTTATGCATTGAAAGATGAGTCTGCACTCATGGTTCTTGCAAGCAGAGGGTTCCAAACCTCAGTGGAAATATCAACATATAATACCGAGAATGTATAAGGAGACTGATAAATTACAAATTGTATTTCTTAATCAATCACTCTTCTCTCATTTAGTCGTAACTTTAAAAATAATCAAGTATTTTATTTTAAACTTACTGCGTATTCCCTGCTTGTGAATTGTAATAATTTTCCAAATTCACTATTTTGCAGTTTGAATTCAAATCATGGAGAAATTAAGTCAATTTCATAGAAGATGATATTGGTACTTAACAAAACCATACGTGGATCTGTATGAGTTTATTATTTCCATTTTTCAAAAACATCGATTTAGTTTGGTTTGTAATTGTCAGGGAAAAATGTAAATTTTGTCCTGGAAAACCTGGAAAAGTCAGGGAATTTCATTTCTGCTTGTTTGTAGCCACCCTGATCTGGCACCTGAAAATTTAAATTCAGTTTTATTTATTTATTTTTAAATACTTTGAGTTTGGTTATGGAAATTTCCGTTACCTTTTTTAATAACAAGTACAGTATGTGTGGAAACGTCTCTTTGAAACACTGTAGACATTGATGTTGCCTGGTTTCTCCGAGCATAGATGTAAACTATGTAATTAAACACTGTCTACAGTGTTTCAAAGGCAACAGATTCTGTTACGGTAGCACTGGGAGAGAGAATTACACAGGTAAAACAGCGACAACAAAAAAATCAGGTGAAGCCGGATCTGTAGCTCACTGCTAAAGCAATGGCACGTTATGCCTGAGACCCAGGCTGAGAGTCCTGGTCGAGCCTGCATTTTTCGCTGAAAGTTCTATGTAGTACATCTCCTTTGTGTGCAAAATCTTCATGTAAGTACCGTATGTATTTTTAATGTTTTGTTTTGTTGTCTGCATCACATGTATCATTAAACCAAAATATTTAACATGTAATTATAAATTTTTGTACTCTTGCTAGCCGAATTTTAAAATTTGCAGTGATATGGTAGAGACTGCTACATATTAGAATGTATTGTGGAAGGCTACTCCATGCAAGAATTAATTATCTTGGCCTATATTTAAAAAAAAAATGCTGGCTCCTGAGAAAAGTGGGCTGGTGCCTGAATAATTTTTAGTTTTGTATATCCCTGGACATGAGAGACATTTTATGATCAGGGTGGCTACTAGCAGGGAATTCCTTAAAATCCTGGAATTATGCGTGAATTATTGGCTCCGGGAATTCTATGTAGACGTGAAAAATTGCAATGTAACACGTGAAAGATTATTGATACAAATAACAATTTTTCATAGATCAGTATATCTTGTCACGTTTGTGACTGGTATTTGGAAATGTATTACAAGTCTTGAGTATATGAAATGGCAAATGTAAACTCTGCACCTTAAACTAAATATTTTAAATATGTATATATTGTTAATTTACCCTTTATATTGTTAATATATTTCTATGTTTGTGTGTGTTGTGAGAGGCAGTAATATGTAAGGTTAAAATAGAGAAAACATCTACTTGTACCCTTGCTTTTGGAAAGTTTGCCTTGAAAATCAGGAATTATACTTGAATTTTATCATGGTCCCAGAGTGGCCACCTTGATGATGCTTTAGCATCTTTTCATAAATTTAATGTTATCTGTTTTCTTATGCAGAGGCGAACGTGCGGAAATGTTTCCACTAGTGAATGGATTTTCCTGACAGTAGTACTTGTGTCATTGAGCCTCTCCCTTGGCTTCACTACATATCGGCTATTTACTATATCAACAACATCAAGTGATTACAGTTATGCAATTCTGCTGCTTGTGAATTTTGGTGAGTCATTGAAAATATGAACTATTTGAACACATAGATATAGCTGTATAAAGCAAGGGTGTTTGATTTAAATCGGCTGATTTTTATAAAAAAATCACCGATTTAAATCACTTTGAAGAAATAATTTATAGAATAATGTACATAAGGAATAATTAGATATCAGAATCACTTTTGGTGGAAGTACATCAACCTCGCAATCATTGAATGATTTTTTTTTAGGCTGTAAGAAAGGAAACAAAATATATGTACTGAGGTGTTGAAGCTCATATGAATGGAAGTGTAATATGTAAACTGTAATCATACTTAAATTTATCTTGATTTAAAATTCAATAATTTTTACAGGGAAAAATAGCAAAAATATTGTGTAGAATAATATACAATATACTACACATGTTAAACCGTAAATAGTGTCATTCTCATTAAGCTGTATATAAACATGCAGCTGATATTTTGCAAACTATCATTAAAAATCACCAAAATTCAGCTACAAAGACTATAAAAATATTTTAAGTTACAGTTATGTGGTACATCCACAATGTTTTATTTTCACTGGAAGAAAAGTTACTGAAATTTTTATGGTTTCATTAACACACTCAGCAAACATTTCCATAGTACGTAGGTTCATATATACAGTATTTTCATATAATTTTTTATTTGCTTTAATCAAACTACAAATATTTTACAGGGTCGTTTACCAGAAAAAGCCAATTCTATAAAAGGAAAACATATATCTACATGAATGGTGCAAAATAAACATACAAACAATCTTAAGCATGTTTTTTTAAAAAAATAGATTTAAATAAAATTCATAAAATAATAAGGTACAGTAATACAAGGCACGTCCAGAAAGTAAGTTCCGTTTGGTAATAAAATTAAATTGTGTACAGATACAGAAAAGTTATTTATTGCACAAAATTCTACAACTCTTAAACTACTTTTCCACATAACTGCCGAAATTTTGCAGGCATTTGTCATAGCGTGGCACAAGTTTTTGTATACCTTCTTCATAGAAATTTGCCGCCTGTGTCTTCAACCTGTTGGAAACAGTTTCTTTCAGCTCGTCGTCATTGTTGAAGTGTTGACCGCCAAGGAAAGACTTGAGATGTAAGAACAGATGAAAGTCGCTACATCTCAAGTGGAAGTGGCAAATTCCACAACATCCGGATTCTTGTCAAGACTGGCCTCAAGTTTGTCTCTGGCAAAATCATCTAACTGCCCCCTCACAGTAGTAAAGATATCCCATTGTTTTTCCTTTTCGACGCCTTGTTCTTCTAAGCTTTTGATGGCTGTCGACAGGTACTTGTAGGAATGTACACAAAATAGTTCTTTTTGCAAATCATCTATATTGTCTGGGAGGAGAAGTTGCTGTGCCTTGGAAATTGCACTTGCGTCGGTTGAATCCAGGGAAAGCACAAACTCCTTAATTTTTTCAAAATTTTCACACAGAAATGCAGCACACTCAATCCATGATCCCCAGCGAGTAATGATGGGGAAATGTGGCAGGGGCAGGCAGGTAGTTTCTGTGTAGGCAAGAATGCGACTCGGGGCCTTAAGGAGTATTTTCTTCAGATCAGATATGAACTCATTTACAATGTTGTATTCGTTCCTAATAGATTCAGAAACTCTGTGAAGGGCATGAGCCAAACAGGTTACATGCTTTAACTTAGGGAACAACGGCTTCAATTGGTTAAATGCCGAAAGCATGTAGGGAGCCTGGTCAGTAACTACAACTACTACTTTTTCGAACTGAATTCCACCGGGCCACAGTTTTTGACAGAAATCCATAAATGACTGCATCACTGTACTGGCATTGGTTTTCTGCAAGTCATACATGTTTAGTAACATGGGCTTAACTTTCTCACCTGTCAGAGGAAAAAACAAAATGTTCAAAACATATCGTTGCATTGAGTCTGTCGTCTCATCCAGAATGACACCTATATCGCAATCTGACACTTTCACCTTAATTTTACGAACAGTTTCTTCATACGCAGGTTCAATATAGTTTTTCCTTAACATACTCTCATCGGGCACTGACAACCGTGTGCACTTTTCAAGGAACCCTTTCAAGGCCGGATGGTTCACCTTGTTGATTGGAACATTAAATTCCTTTAAATTTTGGTTCTTGGAAGAACACTGCTCAAATGCATTGCGTAAGAGAGGCTGCCGAGATTTACTTCCTTGCAGATTCTTGTTCTTTTGATGCTTAGAGCTGGAAATATGTTGCTGGATGCGATATCTCTGGTGTTTTTCATCTAATGTGATTCCCATATCACAAACCGTGCATCGAATAACAGTTCCATCACTTTCTATGAACTCGTGCTTAAATTCTTGAGCCAGACTGAGAAATCGGGATCTGGGCATGGTAAAGTACATGCACTAACAGGATCTAAGAGAGTGGAAAAGCAGGTAAGGAACTTACATCCACAAACAATATCTGTCCACTGCGCACACATGAAACGTGAAACCCACCACTTCAACAACACATTGTTGCTTCACTGCTTCCAAGACCAAACTGCATTTCCTTCTTCCTTCTATCTTAAAAAAATAACGGCGATCTGGTGCATATCAGTAGCGGTCTTTCCATTGTTGATTTCAAATAGGCAACAATCAAGCACAGTTTAAATACAATCATCTTAAAGAGAAAAGTGTCGCGAAAAAAGAAAATATATAAATGTCCCAGAAAAGGGAGGGAAGGGGAAAGGTTATCAAAAAAGGGGAAAAAAGGTGCTGGAAAATTAGCTCCATTTTCACATTGAGGCAACATTTCTCACACTGAGTACTTCCAGAGAGGTCTCACTTTCACTACGAAATTAAGGTGCGCACCTAAAAATCCTAACTCTGGTTATTATTATATATGTGTAATGCAATTGCAGAAAGGATCCATTCTTTGATCAACGTGTTTGCTTGTTTTGATTTTTCAAGCATTGAGGGTCAGGTCTTCATTTAATCTAATTTTTTGCTGTTTTCGTGTGAATATAGGAAGAAAAATATGTCAATTTATGTATAAAAGAAAATGGTTTTTCATTTTCTACAAGTTTGTTAACTACAATGAAGCTAAAAAAGGTAAAGTGCTCCCCTGTGCATAGCACCATGCCATGAAGGCGTATAGGGGGTGTGGGGGTAACGCCCCACACTTTCTTGATCCGGTCGTGAGTGGGGGTGATGTGATCAGCATCACGCCCCTGACCGCCTTTACCCCCCAGGGTTTCCTACAGGTACCCATGTTATTCAATGCTGGGTGGGCACCGAGGCTGCTTCCATCCTTAGAAAAGTACTACAATGAAGCTCCACACTTAAAAACGTGTTCACTTTATTTGGTTTCTTTGTTGTGTGAACGTGTTCCTAAGTAGCAAATTCCACATGCTTTACCATACATTTATTTTAGTTGTTTATACAATTTTTCCATTGCATTTTCAGTTGTATAGATAAGAAAATTTTCATTACTGACAAGAGTACTCTTTTCAGACAGCAATATACTGAACACAATAAAATATGTTAGTTGTACAATTATATTACTAAAAAAAGTTAAGAGTACAGTTCAACGTGGTTCAACCACTTAAGATAGAGGAAACAGTTAAACTACCAAAAACAGTAGAAAACATTAGCAGTACAGTTCAGCTACTGAAAACAGTAGCCTACTAAAAACAGTAGAAGTCAGTAGCATTACAGTTCATCTATTAAAAACAGTATAAGACAGTAGCATTACAGTTCATCTACTGAAAATAGTAGATGTTTCAAAACACCCATTGATCTACTGAAAACAGTACACAGAATTTTCAGTAGGGCCCCTATGAATGACTATTATATGTGGTACTACCTGGCTTTGAGGATATGCCACTCATTTTACCTGGTTGAGTTTTAATCGCTCATAATGTGACATCATGAGTTCTGTTCGTCCAAACTATTGGGTGCTCAAGTGAAAACCTTTTGCTGCAGCATTCTAATACAGATCATTTATAAGTAAGAAGTGAGCATACCACTGTGCACCAAACATGAAATATTGTTGAGATGGTGCCAGTGGTCTATATTCCAGGCAACAGTCAGAAAATGGCTGTTGGCTGAGATACATGCATAAAAAGCAGGTTGGTTATATCAAAGTACGATAGAACTCCGATTTTACTTTCACATATTTTTATATTCTCCTGCATTATACATTCAATCTTACATGTTGCCAGTAAGGTTAAATGAAAAAAAAAATCTGGGATTTTATGCTTTCCATAGCCACAGTGGTCTAGTCAATAGGGTATCTGACTGTCACGTGAGAGACCTGGTTTGATTCCCAGGGTGGGTGATCTGAGGTTGGAAATTTTCTAGCCTTGTCCCCAGTTAAAGTCACTCTGGGGCTCATCCAGCCTCAAATCAATGGGTGCCTTGTTGGTAAAGGCAGCTGGAGCATGGTGCTGATCACATCACCTCCAAAGTGGTCGAGATCAAGAATGTGTGCCCCCCCCCCCCTTTTCCCTTAAATGTGCCTTCATCTCACAGTGCTATATGCATGGGGAACTTAGAGAACCTTATACTATCTGTATTTAAAGTTTTAATCTTGGTCTCTTGAAAAATGTAACATTGTTATCAGTAAATTCCACTGTAATCAGTAAATCTCTTAAGTATATTATTATTGATATGTAATTTGATTATGTAGTATGGTTGTGTATCAAGTTATTGTAAGAATAACATTAATGCATGTATACATACTCTGTTGATGCAGATTCATAGAGACATACCTGGTTTATTTCAAGGTAAATACAGTAAAACCTCGTTAATCCGGACTAATATGGGGGATAAGTTGGCCGGTTTAACGAAAGTCCGGATTAACTGAAATAACCTAAATGAACAGTAGAATGGGCAATAACACTATGTTTATAGCAACAGAACACATTTATTATGGTGTATTTAAAGGGCATAGGCAATATACTATACAGTACAGTAAAATGTAAATCAATACTGTGCATACAATGCAGTACATATGTTCATACGCAATACCCATATTATGATGATGTGCCCGATGGACCTTTCTGTGCATCACACATTTTTTTACCTTTTGCCTGTCCAGATTAAGTGAAGTCCGGCTTATCGGGGTCCGGATTAACAAGGTTTTACTGTATATTGAACATTGAACCTGTGTAACATATTAATAAAATGGTTTGAATGTTGATGAAGTGCTTCTGAAGTTAATTTTGTACAGGGTGTACCAAAAGTCCCATTACCCCCCTCTTTGAATTGTAGACAAACCTGCAAAATGTTATTTTAACTGCATGTGTATGATGAGAGGATGGTATACCATTAAATCAGACCAATGGCCACCATTTACTCTGTGTGCACACTGTCATTTTCATAGCACAGTATTATTCCCCTCCAGGGTCGATGCAATGTGCAACCTGGCTGATGTGAAGGAAGCAAACGCACTGCGAACAGCTTCTTGAAGTTCCTCAGTTGTCTGATAACGATTATGGGTGACTTTCTGTTTGATGTATCCCCATAGCGCATTATCACAAGATGTCAGATTTGGACTTCGGGGTGGCCATTTTAAAGGTGCTTGTAAATTTGGCGATCCTCGTCCAATTCGTTTGTCTCTAAACACATCATTGAGGAATTCTCTTAAAATGGCCAACCCGAAATCTAGATCTGACATCTTATGTTAGAGACAATTTCACATCGCAACTGGAGGCAAATAATACTGTGCCATGAAAATGGCGGTGTGCACACAGATCTTCTGGAGAAAATAGTGGTCATTGGTCTGATTTAATGGTATACCATCCTCTCATCATATGCATGCTGTTAAAATAACATTTTGCAGGTTTGTCTACAATTCAAAGGGGGGGGGGTAATGGGACTTTTGGTACACCCTGTATATTAGTCCTAGTACAATATTACTAGTCATTACCCACCATAAGCCATAATTGAAGGAGCAATATGTACTGTATGTAGTACATGAAGTTTTGTAGCTGACAAATCATGCTAAGTGGTTCTTTTCTTTGCTAATGTTTACACTAGCACTGTTAGGACAAATGCCTTTCATATAAAATCAATTCTACTTTGTCACAATAATGCTAATTTTAGAAACGTTTTACTTCTATTTATGATTTGGTGTGTTTTTTTTTTAATCATGTTTTTTCAAGCATGTAAATGTCTGAAGTGATGCATGGTGGTGAGAGATACTTGATATTAAGAGTAAAGATTTTCAAGAAGAGAAAGTAGAATGTGACCATACAAGACAAAATTACACATTTTTGACAGTCAAATGTTCTTTCCTAGCCCCATTTATCCATCTCCATCCTGTCATCAGAACCCTTGCTTCCTAGGTCAGAACTATGTAGAAGTTTTCACTATAGTGTGCTTGCAACATATTTTTCTATCAACAAGTAATTTTAGAGTATGCTGTTGGTGAAAATATAAGCCAAAAGTTTTAGACTTTCTAAGTATTACTATTTATTCTAAATGTGTAAGTTGATCTTAGCTTCTTTTAAATTCTATACACGTATTCTTTATTTTTCAGCATTCTGTTATTTTTATATATTCCATGGAGTTTTATATGAGCAGCCATATGAAATATTTGTTTTAGTTATCACGACCGCTATTTTATTGGTATATGTTGTTATCAATTTCTGGACATCAGATATAAGGGATATTGTAAAATTAGTAAGTATTTTTTTATTGTTTTTTTGGCAGTGAGACTTTGTACAGGGTGATAGGAAATGTGTGTAATTTTTTTTAATGTTTGTTGAAAATACAGTATAAAGATACAAAGTTCAAAATGACTTAATGAAGTAAATATTTACATGAACAGAAGCTATGCTTTCATATTGTCATTCTCAGTAATGCGAATTTTGAAGGTCATTATGCATTACCTTAAACAGTTCCATCAGTCGGTTTGTTATTTTTATGAGCAGTATTGTGTGTGACTTATTCAAATTCACATTTACTTTGAAATATGTATAAGAAAGATTACGTACATAAGCTGCGCGTTAAGTTAACTTTGCAGCAGAATATAGGTCCGCTGAGACGTGTTCTATTTCTACACAACTACATACTTGCCACAAAAGTTATTTCATTTGTAATATATAGACAAAATGATACATCCATTAGCAGGTATGGACTTGATCGGTTGCAATCACTGTGCAGGCAAACTTAGAACTGCAGATTCGCCAACTGGGATGTCTATTGCGTTGTAGTGACACTGAAACTCCAGAGCAAGTTAAGCGAGACTTAATACGTTGCAGAGCACATGGAATCTGTGATACCAGTGTTGCTCATCCCACTATTTTAACACTTTTATCGTGATTCATTGCTAATCGTGCTATACAGCGGCGAGAATGGCTGAACCGAATGGAGTCTCCTGTCCAGGGCGTGGTTTTGTCCGAATGTTGTTATGGTCATCATCCAAAGGGAAAAGCTCTTCAAAGTCAAGCAAGTTGTTTTAAATGCATATTCTTCCTTAAGACAACAAGATCAAATTAAAACAGGGCGTGAGGTGATTTTCTGCCAATATGCATACGAACTGTGTCTCGGGTGTTGAATGATTTGCGGTTTGAGTTTAGGAGGAGGAAACGTTTGTTTGTTGTTTGACGACAAAATAATTTACGCAGTATTAAAATATATTGCCGTGAGAAGAAACACATTTATTATTTGGGCGAGGCATGCGTACATTGAATCAAATGTGGGAGGAAACCACCTTGCAAACCACCGCCAGGGCTGAAAGCAACTGATGGAAAAGGGGGAGGGGAGGCTTATTGTTTCACCCACTGGGGTCAATGAAGACTCATGTTTATTGTTTATTCTGTGCAAAGAAAGGGAAGGGTGATTATCACCAAGGAATGGACAGATGAAGATTTGAATCCTGGTTTAGTGAAGTGATTCATAAATTGAAACCAAACAGAGTAATAGTAGCAGACAATGCAATACATTGTATATATCACCAATAACAAATCATGCTATATTTGGTGGTATAAACTTGAAGTGCGTGTGTCTGATAGAAACTGATCTATTGCGAACGATGCAACCAAGTTTTTCATAATTTATTTCTTTCGAAACCAAAAACAATAACTCGTCATTAAATTCAAAAGAGGCCTGTCATTTACTTTTACCTTTGTGTTTTTATTTTCTGCGTGCTCGAAATATACGCACATGCCCTCGTGTTTCTAAGATATTTCGCGATTTACATTAAGTAATGGCACATTTATTACATAGTCTGTGTGCAGAATGTACTTTAAAAATTGTATGGTTGAGGAGACAAAAAGAGGCAAAAATACATTCCGCTTTACATGCATGAGAGGGTTTTGATGTGTTGTGTGGTTGGCAAGACTGGCACGGAAGATTCTGAGCTAAGATCTTGTGCGGATTGATACATAACACCAGCTGCAAACTTAACCATGGTGAGTATATTGAGTGTTGAACTAGTTGGCTTGCCTCCAACGGTTCTAAGTTCAAGTCCTGACATTGCCATGAGTGTTCAAGTCTCTTCATCAATTTCATCTGATCATCATTCATCTTCATTGTGATGATTTGTATAAAAAATACAGAAAAGAAACCTAAAATAAGGAAAATACAAATATACATTTCTGAAAGAGAAATGGTTCAGAATATCCAATGGTACATGTACAATGGCCACATTTGTAATCCCAATATGACAATGATTATTTCTCTGTTACATTTTCCCACTTTTTCTACTCATTAGCCATAAGCCACTGAAGGATACACACTGGGTTTCACCATATTATGAGTGATCATTGTGAGTTATTTCGAGCAACTTCCCAATAGTTAAGTGGCTAAGGTTGTTGGCTTGTAATGAAGGAGTCCTGGGAACAATCACAAGTGGAAGTACATTGCACCCAGTGCTTTACCCACTTTAAACTCTAGGTTCAGTCTGAACTACTTTGCCAAACTTTACATCTTCTTTCTTACTTTATGAATGGATTTGCTAAATAGTAAATGCCCAATTGATTGGCAAATATAATGAGTGAAAGTACAACCACAAACATCCTTATTCAGAATTCAACACCAAAACTCCTGATTTTTGTTCTTGTTTTATGCATTGTTCACACTGTAGATCTCTCTTTAAATTTTTGATGGTTACAAGTAAACACCTTTTTTCACATAACTTTTTTGGTTAACACATGTTCCTTTTATCAGACATTTATATGCAATTTGATCAGTGTTCTTTTTCCTGTTTCTTTTTGATAAATTTCTCATATTGTTATAACTATAACATCGATCAAATTACAGGAAAATGCCTGATGGTTCTGATGTTCTACCAAAATGTTACATTAAAAAAGGTATTTACTTTCAGTCCATCCATTCCTACTTCAACATCCTTTTAATTCAAGAGGTGATGTGAGCATCATTAAGGAAGAAAATTAATACCATATTTATGCATGTACAATGTGCACCCTTGGTTTTTGATGGGGAAAGCAACAAAAAATTATATCTTGTTAGTAATGCACAGTATAATTCATGTTCAATAAATAGCTTTTTTAGTTGTAGGTCATGAAGCTGTTGCTATGCTGATCAAAAGTGTATGACATCATACCTATTCAATGAGTCACTTCCTGCTATGTGGACCTAGGGGAGAATATTGTCTGGTGTACACAATGAGTCACCAATCCACCCCACCCTTTCCTCTCCCTCTACTTTGCATCCCAAAACTTTCACTTCTGTAACCACCTTGTTTATTATGCAGTAGAAGAAAGTGAGATCAAAATGTGAAAGAGATAGAGTTATAGTGCTGTTTTCAAATTGCAAGTTTTATGTTATATGCCGGAAAACAACAGGCCTGTGGCTTCAACATGATGAGGCAAGTGTAAGAGAATGACGGAAGCAAGAACACTTGAAGGCAGCTCCATCCAAGAAACACTTTCGGAAACGTTGTGGATTTACGATGCCCAGGAAGAAATTTTATATTTTTCTCACGCAGCAAATGCAGGCGTTACGCATCCTGTTTATGGGGATGTGCACGATCAAATCCTGCCAGAATTTCACTACTTTTCTCGACATCTCAAAATGCTCTGATACATGGAAAACAACCATTTCACTTTTATACATATTTTTAATATTATTATTACTAAAGAAACCCAACCTGATAATTTGTATTTGCATCTGTTGTTATATACATGTTGTACGCAGTGACGTAGGGAAAACATGCATGGTTTCATGTTGGCTGTCTGAATTATTCCGTGCATAATACACACCACAGTTTTTCGGGGCAAAAGTTTTGGAAAAAATGCACATTACATGAGTAAATATGGTATGTCATGTTATAGTGTTTTGTTTGCTACAGTGACCTAACATAATTTTAAATTGCTTCTTCTTTAAAGGTACGGCTGATTATAACCATTTTTGCTGGACCAGTAATTGTTGTTATGGGATATTGCATTAGTATGGACTATTTGACTTCTGGGAATCTGGTTTTCCGAACTGTAGGTGCAGATCCAACAATGCAATCTATGTGTCGGAAATTGCAGAGGAATTTAGTATTACTCGCGTTTGATGCTCAAGCCTTGGTAAGATTTGTATTTGACCTTGTTCATGCTTCAAGTGTTTCAGTACATGTAATATGCTGTTAGGCAGCATTATTTGTTGTTTGATGCAAATGAAATATTTTCTTGTTAGTCCTGTTTGCTCTGAATATTGATAGCAAATCTTACAATGATAGTTTTTATATATAGGGGTGAGTCCATACCGATATATCAGTGCCGGCTGATAGTAGAAATATCAGTTTGAATGTAAAATCATTAATACCTATAGAGTCATCCAGTGTCTGAAAATGGCAGATGGTGGCAGTCACTTCCTTGGAGTGAAATTACAAAGTTTGACCCCAATGTTGAAAAAAAAATCATGATATACGAGACAGTAAGAAATGGCTTCAGACATATTTTTATACCAATTCTGCCCAGCATCCTCATTTGAGGACCCATCAATTTACTCTTATATAAAATATACAAAATAGTGTTATATCAGATAGAAAACAATTAAATCATGTTTTTTACAGAAAACAATTAAATCATGTTTTGTACTGTTCTTTGTAAATCCAGTTTGTTTTTATACTTAATTTGTTAAAAATTTTGCATATTAAATTTGGTATATAATATGCTGTAAATAGCAAGTTCAAATTTTACATTTAAAATCTAATAAATAATATGTTGTATATTGCCAGTTCAAATTATTAATAACTAGCTGATTGCCTGGCATTGCTCGGGTATTTATTTATACCAATCTTCTATTAGACAGGAAAATAATGAATTCTAACTATAGTGTAAAATGAACTTGGAGTTGAACGGCATTGGGAGCTTCACTATTCATCTTAACGACCCCGTAAACTATGGATTTCACCTTAATATCTGTCATTTTCGATTATTTTTACATGTCACCCTCTTCCCACCTCCACCCCTAGGGGTGCCAGGGGTGTCTTACCCCCACCATATTTCTTTCCAGATTGTAAGTCATGTGTAGCAAGTTTCATCATCGTGAATGTTACCAATTAGCTTAGCGACTCTGAAAACTATGGATTTGACACTAATCTAAGTCATTTTTGACATTTTATTTTTCACCCCCTCTCACCCCCTATCCCGTTAGGTGATGAACTTTGAGTTAAACTGCATTCAGAGTGTCACTATTCATCTTAGCGACCCCGAATGCTATGGATTCCACACTAATATTGGTAGTTTTAGATTATTTTTACATGCCACCCCTTCCCTCCCCCATCCCTAGGAGTACCAGGGGTGTCTTACCCCCACAGTATTTCTTTCCAGATTGCAAGTGATATGTGTACCAAGTTTGGTTGAAATTGCTCCAGGCGTTAGAGTAATGCCTGAACAAATACACATACACACATCCATTTTTATATATATAGATATATTAATATTCTGTAACACATACATATACGTATTTATTAAAGAATAGTCTAATTAATATTACTGAGCGAAAAATAATTGCAAAAATGGAGAAGGTAATGTGTCAAAAAAATATGGAACAAAGTGTCATCAAATGAGAACGCTGGCCAATAATGGGTTAACAATGATAGCACCTGCATCCATAAGGGCAATATAAATAGTGTGTGAATCTATTCTTGTTTTTCCATAATAATCCACTGATTTTACATTTTGTACATACAATATCATGAGAGTAATATTTAAATTTCTTGTACCGATAAGAAAATAACACCAGACTTATTCTTGTTATCTCACCAAATGAAGTGTAAAAAATCACTTATATTATTTATTCTTAATTATTTTGGCACAGGCCGTAAGATATGCTTTAATTAAAACTCTTGGTAGATTTATATGGCATAGTTGTGATCAAAGTTTACATAAATGTCCTAAATTAATATTAGGTAATAAATATAATAATAAGAATAAAAGTCAGTGTACTTACAAAAGATATTGACAAAGAGCTAGCTATATTTAAATCCTGAGAAGAAGATTCTGTTCGTAAGTACCTTGACTTTTATTCTTCGTATTAGTGGTATATATTTAATGTAATGGTTACATTAGGCCAGTGGCATGCCCAAGGGGAGGGGGGGGGGTTATAACACCCTCTTTGGCCCAGTATTCCTAAAAGAAAAAAGAACATCAAAGGTAGGAAAATATGACAAAACGAGGGATTACCAAGAAAAAGAATACGTAATCCCTCCCATTCGAAAATCCTGGGCATGCCACTGCATTAGGCAGAACCATTTCTTCTGTTCACAAAGACTGCTGATTTCTTGAAACCAATTTATTTCATTAATCAGGTGTATGATATTAACCCATTTCCAGGTCTGTCACATTTTTGTTTGTGGGATATAGTTGCAGGGTAAAATTGAGCCTCTGCAATAGTCAAGTGATTAGTTTTCTTTACCATGCAATCAAAGTATATTGGGATGAAAACAAGTAACTTAGAAGCATGGGAACTGTACTGAATGTTTAGAAGCACGCTTCCAAACTTTTATATGGACACACAAGAATTATTCTGGTGCATATTGTATTATTTTCTCATATTTGTTGACATCATTTGAAGGGCTGTGGTGTAAAACATGGTAAGTTCGAGAATTTGCAGTGGACTCTTGTGAGGCCTTCTGAAATTGGTAAACGCAACACAAAGAAACAATGTATCTACAGTATAGCTTCTAATAACCTTTTTTCTTAATGAACTCAGAAATGACCAAAATGTCACTCACCATGTTTTACATCCGAGCCCTTCAATTGATAACATGGCATATAATACATATGTAGGTCTGATTTAAAATTTTTATTATTATTGTTATAATTTTAATTAGTAGGCACATATGATATATTTTCTAATTTTGGTTACATTACATTACAGTGCAGCTGCCTTGTATTAATAATAGAAGCTGATGGAAAACTTGATCCATTGGAAATTGGAGTACTTAGTGGGGGTGTTGCATTTACCATAATATGGATGATTTTGGGATATTTTTCGGTAGGTATATTTTCTGTATTAGTTGTAGCCAAGTTTTATTCATTGTTTTTTATTGAACATCTGTAAAACTGATAAATTTTAATAAAAACAAGAGATTCTTAATATTAATTTATTTTCTTTCATGTCATATTCTTTATCTATTAACGTATCAGTTTTCTTCACAACTACTAAGCATTGTCGAAGTTGTGAAACAACTTGAGTTTAATTTAGTTTTCTTGACATGCATGTGGTACTCATTTTTTTAAAAAAAACTTATGGTAGCAAATGTAACAATAATTGCTGACTGTTGCACTACCACTATCAAAACTTCATCTCACAAATACCATTTATATATAAAAGTTAACTTAAATTACTAAAAATTACTTAACTTCAGGACATTGGTAATTAGTTGGAGAAATTAATAAGTGATTCTTTTTTTTTTTTTTTTGAAAGAGGCACATATTTGTTATTAAGTTTTACATGTAACCAAATGAATTTATTTTATTACTTCCAGATTAGATTTGAAAATAGAAATGGTGTCTGGGGATTCTTGTTTGTGAGCCTATCCCAGCCAGCATATGTTATTTGGAGATTCGTGCACACTGGATTACATGTAAGTGTTGCATCAAAAAGTAATTTGTACCAAATATTTATAGTCATTGACTTATTATTTTAAAGCATATCATGGCTCATTAAATATTTTAAACTCTTCTTTCATTTTAATGATCTAGTAAAGAAAAGTAAAAACATCATCTTGTAGGTATGTATTTAACTGTCTATGATCAAAATTATTAGAAGTTAAATGCTTGACTTACCTAAGGTTTAACCGTGAAATGACAATCCAGGACAGAAACTCTCCCGACGACATATTTGTGGTGGATGATGTAATTGATATGTGACTTTCAGAACATGCTGTGGCTCATTGCTGTAGATTCATTGTAACTGTGGCCAAATGGCATACTAGAAGTTGGGGGGAAGCTCCCAGGAAGTTCAAATTTTACGCTGAAAACTGTCTAGGAGTGTACAAGCCAGCTTCCAGACAGAAGTGACAAGCAATATGTGGAAACAATCCTTAACCTTATCTCTTAACCTTTATCTCTCCTTTTCAAGTGCGTGTATTTCAAACTTGCCTCGAAGTACAAAAAATCGTAGCTCAAGAACTAATTGTTGCAGACAGATGAAATTGATTTTGTTTTCATTCTTAAAGACAGGGCTTGGAGCAGAGGTAAACTTTATAGATTGCATAAAGGAAGAAGAAGAAAATATTTTTTTAAAAAAAAATGTGCCCCTGTGCTACCGCTCAAAAGATCAAAGTGAATAAGAAATATGTAGTATGTAGCGGCAGTACATTCCTACAACCATGCACAGTTTTGTTGAAATCAAACTGATACTTCTTGAGTAAAAAATAATAACTTTATATAAAGTGGTAGTGTTGCCAGCTTCAGGACAGTGCCTGCAATTTCACTTCTGGCGTCGGCCCTATGGATGCTGGATGGAAGCATGACAGAAGACCACTCTTTGAGGATATGTAATGCTCGTGCTGCAACAACATAAGAAAAAAACAGAAATTATGGCGTTCGAAAATTTTACGTAATTTTGGAAAATTTCGAACCTTGGGCCTTTGCCCTCACTTCCCCCCCTGAATCCTTATTTGTTGGATGTTACTTAAAATGTTACTTTTTACTCATTCTGACATTTGGAATTTAATTTTTTCAAAAAGATGCAGTGGTTGAGTATCTGCAATTTATCCCATAGTAACAAAAGGGAAACAAAGTGGTTTTTCAAACAGTGGTTGTCAATTATAGTAACAATGGATATATTGTTTTGTAATTATAGTATATAATATGTTTAGAACTATACTATTGAACAAAAAAAGACAGAACTGAAATATCGCGTGTGGTTTTCAAGAAATGGCACGTTAATTGCTGCCATGTGCTACACTTTGTCAGAGTGAATTTCGACAATCATCCTTTACACCTGCATCCCCCTGAATCCTTAATCGTCCGGTATTGCTTAAAATGTTGCTTTTTACTCCAGGGTGTCTACTCACGGGGAATTCCTTGAATGATGGGAATTGTGTGTGAATTCTATGTAAGCCCACCTCCACCCACACACATTCGAGGGTATGTGCTTAGTGCCTTAAAATATAACGGGACGTCAGTTGCATGAATTTAACAGTTCCCCACCATTTAATTTTATTTTTTTTTATTTTATTTTTTATTTTAATTTTAAATTGTGGGTGCGTCAGCACTAAGGCTATTTTGCACCCGTCACATTATACGGGGTCCAGCCCCTTATCGTTACAAATAACAACTCTATCGTTGCAGAACTAAAATCATAAAATATTAAAATGTTCTGACTTTCGTTAAAAGCTGAGGCTGTAAAGGGGCACTCAGCACACATAAGGACAAAAGAACAGGACAATACAAACAAAATTATACTGGCCATGGGGCCAGTCGCCAGAGCCTCGTTAGTCTGAAGTCCAGGGTGTACTGACGTGGAAGTGAGGTTGACATTTGGGTGTACTACGTGGAAGGTCACCCCTTACACCCCCCCACCATTTAATTTATCTCATTTATTGGATACATGTGAAAATAAACATGATAGAATAATACACATATAATTAAATAAAAATAGAATAAAATATTGATTGGTACTTAATTTATAGTAAATTGTTTGCTTTTGCCGTTCTGGAAACCAGAACGATATTAAGTACCTCGTGAGTTCATTAAAATGCATGTTGAGTACACCTTGATTACCATTTCTTATTTTGAGCAAATGCCTAGCCCTTACTTATCTTTTTCTTCATAAGACTTTAATTTTGGCTATTGGAAATATTGGAAATTGAAAATATTAGCAGTAGCTACTCCGCTTCGACGTTCTTCCTCAAGTCAATCGTCCATCATTTTAACTTTTCTGCTCTCTGTACAATGCCATGTGGGAACAAACGTCTACCAGTACGTCTACCAGTAAGTATGGTAACTAGTATTGTGTGAGATGAATACTAGCATGGGAGAAAGTACCACATCACAAATCCAAGTCGAAGTAGCAAATCCAGCCTCATGTAATTAAACCTTTAACAAATATATAATTAAGTTATCAAAAGTTAACAGTAGATACAATAAAAACCTTGATTTTACATTTATCAGGGGACCAAGTTGAAAGAACTTAAAATGCTGAAATTGAATCTAAAGGGTGTTCCGTATAGAATGTCGAATTTGAATCTAGTGCTATTGTTTTGTTTCGAGATTGGCAGACGTGTTCTTACCAATGTTGGCATCTGTTGTCATGCCGATTAATGTAGCCTCAATTGTTTTGACTCGTTTGTTGTGGTTTCCTTCCGAAAATCCTCGAATAATCCAGAAGTGTGAAATCTATCCATTCACTGAGAACGACTGTGGGGTGTAGGTTTTGGCAGGTGTACACACAGGGTGTGTGATCATACACCCTGTGATTTCTTCTTATGGGGGTTTGTGAAATCACAGGTGTACGCCAATAAACCACGAACCCTTTTGGAACTGAAGGCAGAAATCATACGGGTGATTGGAGGCATCGTGACAGACATCTGCGAGAAGGTTATCAATAATTTTGTGGAGCGTATAAATGCATTCAGACTCAGTTGGGGTGGACATATGCCTGATGATGGGAGATGTTACAGCTTACATATATGTGAAATATAACTATTTTCATGATATTTTCCCTATTTTTATTTAATTTTCTAATTCGGCATCCTAACATGTAACACCCTATATAATGTGGGGAAATGTAATACCAGGGGATGTAAAATCGGGGTTACATTGTATAATCGTAGGGATTTGTTGAGTTACTCGTAAATATGTAGTTTGAACAAGATTCGAACAATTTTACATTGTAGGTTGTAAGAAACAACCCTTTTAGAAGGCATTCGAATGTCAACCTCTCTTGCACATAGTACAACCTGAAAACTGCATGCATGCAGTCTAACAAGGCTCTAGCACCTGATCCTACAATAAGGATAGTCCTCTACGCTGGTGTATGCTGGCCTGTGTTTTGTTCTAGTAGTTTTGTTTCTAGTTTTTGATAAGGAGCTGCTCTGTCCAGTTTCTCATTGACTTAGAAATCTGCAAATTCAATTTGTGTGAAAAAGTCGGGGAATTTCGTAAAAATATTGAAAATGTGGAATAATCAGGATTTTTTTGTTTTGCTTGCATTGCCAGGATTATAATTTTCTGGTTCCAACTGGTTTCTTTCATTGGAATAATTTTATATGAAAATGTTCTCATTATATTTTTCATAATTTATTTTCAACAATGTTAAATGAACCAAGTTGTTTTGAATGTTAAATGAACCAAGTTGTTTTGATTAACATGCATAATTGTAGACATAATACATATGTTATATTACCGTGAATATTAACATGAAAAAATTGTAAAAAGTAAGTTAAATTTGAATGTTAAAATTTATGTATAGAAGTATGTTATCTCACTAATGCCATTTCATGTGTTACATCCCACAGGAGAAGGATACATTTATGTTTTCTGTAAGCTATGTGGCTGGAGGATTGTTGCTTGTTGTTCACTTTTATCTTATTGTGAACACTGTACAAGTATATAAGAACTTTGGCAAAGGACTGAGAGAAAAAGGTGAGTGTAAATAACATGAATTTGTTTCCTAATAATGTTTGTTCGATGAACAATGTATATAATTAGTGTTTTTATCTTGTTTTCCATTTTTGTATGTAATGTGTATGTGGGAGTTATTCATGTGTGAAGTGTGTGGGAGTAAGAAACTGCGGAACCTCCCGCATTCTTGATTACGGGAACTTACACCCACAAGTAAATTCGGGAACGTTCCGAGAGTTGAGCCAGGCGCTTAGCTTGGGCGTTGCCACAAGAAAAGAACAGTCATCATCAGAGAGTCGTCGTGAAAGGAACCGTGTCACATGCACGCGGTTACAAGTGCGCTGTAGAGACATTCTACAGCCGAATAGACAGTCCTTTGTGTATGTTGTTTAGTTATTGTATAGTCCTTCGTATATGTGTAATATAGACATTAAATATATGTATATATCGTCTTTGTGCGTCTGTTACTTAACCAGACACCGTGCGGGAACCGATGCATTTAGGATAATTAGGGCCAGGGTGGAGTTCAGCCAGTTAGCCAATGTAGTGCGGGGCTTTCTGAAAACTGACACTCATCAAATGGTCCTCCGGGACGGATGCGTCGCAATTGTAGTATTCGTGCCGTATTCCGGTAGTTCGTCGGGAAATCAACGAGCCAGAAGAAGAGTCAACGTGCCACACCCTCGGTCCGCCATATGCGTTTAGCGTCTCTTGTACGACGAGTCAACATGGAGCAGTTACTGGCGTCAAAGACAGTCCTCAAGCGGGAAGTTACTCGGATTGAAAACAAGTCAGCTTCAACAACGCTGGAAAGTGCGACAATTAAAGTCTACATAGACAAGGTCCTTCAGCTAAGTGCAGACTGTAGTGCATTACTTGTGAATCTCGCTAAACAGTGCGAAGAAACAATGTTTTCCGAGTACTACGATGAACTGAGTGCGGTGCAAGACAGATTAGAGTTCTTGTTGGGCTCCCTGTACCAAAAACAGAAGGAAGCCGTTTCCCCCGTTGTCGCGGTCGCGGTGAACAGTGATGCGAAAAGTGACGTTCGGTTACCAAAACTAACATTACCAGAATTCAGTGGTGACATTCATCAATGGTTGTCATTTCGGGACTTATTCGTGGCATCGGTTCATGACAACAAATACCTCAGTGGCGCTCAGAAGTTGCAGTACTTGAATTCGGCATTAAAGGGTGAACCGTCATTATTAATCCAGTCCATCGCAATAACAGATGCAAACTACGAGGAGGCGTGGAATCTGCTAGTTTCGCGGTACCAAAACAAGAGAGAGATTGTGAACAGCACAATTAATCGCTTGGTTAATCAACCTTGTGTGCCATCACGCTCGGCTACAGGGTTACGCAAGCTCATTGACGTCACTTCTGAGTGTGTGCGTGTGCTGAAGGTTTTGGACATCCCTGTAGAGGCTTGGGATGCAATATTAGTCTTTCACACCACCGACAAGTTGGATGCAGAATCTAGGCAACAGTGGGAACTTTCACTAAAGAATGCAGAAGTTCCTAAGTTCGAGGACCTGACTACGTTCCTAGATGTGCGTACCAGAGCTCTTGCAGCATCTACGGTGACCTCTAGCCTCCCAATGTCCAGCAAACCCCCTCCCAGGGCCACTGATCGTCAAGTGAAAAAGAATGTGAATTCGTATCATACAGGTGCTGAAACTGTGTGTCCTAAATGCCGCGGACACCACAGGTTGCATACTTGTCAGAAGTATCAACAAATGTCGGTGCAAGAACGGTACTATTTTGTGAAAACCCATGATCTGTGCTACAACTGTTTAAAATCGAATTGTAACGTCGGAAAGTGTACTTCAGGCACGTGTATGGTGTGCTTTAGAAAGCACCACACATCCCTTCACTTCTCTCGTGAAAATCCCAGTTCTACGCAGCAAGTAACGTCCCACATCGCCAACAAGAAGAAAGCCATTCCATTGCAGGAAGTTCTCTTGTCTACAGCCACCGTGGTCGTTAGGGATAGACACAACAACGTTCGGCATTTTCGTGCACTCTTAGATACGGGCTCCGAGTGTACATTTGTCACGGAAGACTGTAGTCAGCAATTAGGCCTTCGAAAGAAACACATCAGTGTTGCCATATCCGGTATTTCGGCAACCGGTATCGGTACTTCTCGTTCCATGGTGGACCTACAGTTTAGGTCAAAAGCGGGCAACGAAACGTACACCACCAAAGCCATCGTTGTGAAGAAGATTACAAATGATTTGCCCAAGCAGCAATTCACTTTTGATCAACAGTGGACACACCTACATAACCTTGATCTTGCCGACCTGTCCTTCAACAAACCAGGGAAAATAGACATTTTATTTGGTGCAGATATTGTTCCCTTACTTTTAAGACCTGAGAAAGTCGCAGGTCCAGTAGGTACACCAACGGCCATAAGTACTTCACTTGGGTGGATTCTTATGGGCAGAATTAACGTTCCGCGCAATAAACGCGCAGTGTCATCACATCATGCGTCATGTAGTGATCTGGACGCTACCCTACAGCGCTTCTGGGAAATAGAGACTGTGCCATCGGTAAAACTGTACAACGAAGAAGAAAACTTTTGTGAACAACATTTTCGAAACACACACGAACGTGACATCGATGGTCGTTATGTTGTGAGATTGCCCTTCCGAGAACAAAGCGGTGTTCTGGGAGCTTCACGTCCCCTAGCGGTGCAGCGTCTCAAACAAGTGGAGAAACAACTCGTCAAGAATCCACAATGTCAAGAAAAGTATGCTGAGTGTATGCAGGAATACCTAGACCTGGGTCACATGAGCGTCATTCCGAATTCAGAATTACCTGTGTCCCAAGAAAGCAGTTGCTACCTCCCACACCATAGTGTCATCAAAAGGGACAGTTCCACAACGGCTTTACGGATCGTGTACGACGCCAGTGCGAAGACGACGACAGGAGTTTCCCTCAACGATAAGTTGCTTGTAGGACCTAAGATACAAGACAACATAATGCCTTTGTTGCTACGTTTTCGTACGTATCAAATAGCCCTTACTTCGGACGTTGTCAAAATGTTTCGACAGGTGAAATTACACCAAGATGATGCAGAATATCATCGCATTGTGTGGAGGAAGTCACCGAAAGAAGAGATACGAGACTTCAGATTAGAGAGACTGACGTTTGGTACGGCTAGTGCTCCTTTCTTAGCCACCAGGTGTTTACAACAGCTGGCCCGCAACGAAGAGGCAGACTTTCCTGAAGCAGCGGCAATTACATTAAGAGACTTCTTTGTAGACAATCTAGTGACTGGCAGTGATACAGTAAAACAAGCTATCGCGTTACAAAAACAAATAAGTGAACTTCTACAAAGAGGTGGTTTCGAATTGCGGAAATACTGCTCGAATAATTCAGAAGTATTGAATGAAATCCCTGTACATTTGCGAGAAACGAACTTTGCATTGGATGTGAGCATAAATGAACATATAAAGGCACTCGGGATCGAATGGCATCCAGCGAGTGACGAATTCGCGGTATCAGTGACACAACCCGCAATTCGTGAGCAATTGACCAAGCGCATTTTGTTATCAGACATCGCGAAAATATTTGACCCCCTCGGGTGGATATCTCCAGTAACTGTCAAAGCAAAGATCTTCATGCAAACACTTTGGCAAGTTAAGCTTGATTGGGACGATGTACTTCCACCAGAACTAGAAATTGCATGGCAAAGTTTTCGGGCGGAGTTGCATACATTGCAGGATATTAAGGTGCCTAGGCGCATCGTGTCTTCAAAACCGGTAACGTGCGAACTGATAGGCTTTTGTGACAGTTCCGAGCGGGCCTATGCGGCCACTGCCTATTTACGTTCTACATACAGCGACGGCAGTGTTGAAGTGCATCTTGTAGCAAGCAAAACGAGAGTCGCGCCTCTGAAGAAAGTGATTCTCCCGAGACTCGAACTCTGTGCTGCAGTGTTACTCATACGTTTGCTGCAGACAATAAAGGAAGCTCTTCATTTGAACATTACAGAGATCCGTGCATTTACTGACTCTACAATAGTTTTGTGTTGGATAAACTCTTCTCCTTCTAATTGGCGTACATTTATTGCCAACAGAGTTGCTAAAATACACGACGTTCTCCCTGCAGAGAATTGGTTCCACGTGTGCAGTGAAGAGAATCCAGCTGATTTGGCGACAAGAGGAATTTCTCCCTCAACCCTGCTCGAACGTGATATTTGGTTCTTCGGTCCACAGTGGTTACGTAATCAGTCCTTCAATCCTACACGCACGCTCAACGCAGCAGCAACAGCTGAGGTTGAGAGAGAGAGAAAAAAGGGTCTTCTCGTGTTACAGTCTTCGGTCGAGGTGGAGGAGTTATTAGTAAACAAGTATTCAAACTTATCAAAGCTCCAAGGAGTAGCGACTTGGTGCTTCAGATTTATGCATAACACCAAGCGAGGTACTAATGAACGTCAGTTTGGACCCCTCTCAGCACGCGAACTTAATCACACGTTGCTTGTGTTAGTGAAACAAGCACAAATTACAGCATTCCCTACAGAAATGAAGCATTTGAAGGAAGGGAATCCTTTGCCTTCGAACAACCCATTACTCAATTTGACTCCTTTCCTGGACCAGGAGGGAATTCTGAGAGTAGGTGGACGTTTACACAATGCACAAATGACAATTGATAAGAAACATCCCATTCTGTTACCTCGTGAACATAAACTTACAGAGCTCATCGTGAAACATGAACATTTGAAACATTTGCATGCGGGATCACAATTGCTTCTCGCTGTCCTACAGCAACGTTTTTGGATTATACGAGGGAGGGACTTAATTCGAAAAATTGTGTTTAAGTGCAAAGAATGTTTTAAGGAAAAACAGTTGACAGCAACTCAACTCATGGGTAGTTTGCCAGCCCCTCGCGTCAATCCAGGCCGAGTATTTGCAAATACAGATGTAGATTACTGCGGCCCATTTTCAATAAAGAGTTGCCAACTCAGGTCTTCAAAAATCACCAAAGGATACGTCACTCTTTTCGTGTGTCTTGCAACCAAAGCAATTCACTTGGAAGCGGTAAATGATGCATCAACGCCTACATTCATTGCCGCATTTTGTAGGTTTGTGGCCAGGCGTGGTAAACCTAACCAGATCTTCAGCGATTGCGGAATGAACTTCGTAGGGGCAAACAGAGAATTGAAAAAGCTACTTTAATTCATGCGACAAAAAGAGCACGTCCAATCGGTGTCAGATGTTACGGCCTCGCAAGGCATACAATGGAATTTCAATCCACCGGGAGCAGCTCATTGGGGTGGTGTATGGGAAATTTCAGTGAAGGCAGTGAAATATCACTTGAAAAGAGTTATGGGCTCAACATTACTCACTTATGAGCAATTCATCACGTTCTTGACACAAATAGAGGCGTGTCTTAACTCGAGGCCCTTAAGGCGATCTCCTACCCCGGCGAAGGTTTGAGCAATTTTCCATGTAAGCTTATGGGCGTAACTTTAGTCACTATTATCTCGAGAACCAGTAGACAGATAATTTTCAAATTTTAACTGAACGCTGAGAAAGGATGTTTCTAGAGAACCACTGATCGATATTTTAATTTTCTGCATCAACGTCCCCATAATTAATTAATTCATTTTATTTGTGAAATATCAGACTTTTTTTCACTTTTCTTGACAGGGCAACCCTGTTGCCGGCCGGCAGGTTCACTGCAGCTGCTCGGTGTCGCCTAATGACCTTGTAGAAAGAGGGTTTGGAACACGGCGGGTGGTTTCGCCCCAACACACAACAGGTTTAGAAGATGAAAAGAAAGCAACATGTCTTTTGGCTTTTAACTGGGTAGCTTTTAAATTATGGACTGGAAGTGGTGGCATGAAATTGGTGAAGTGTGTTCCGGACCAAGAAAAATATGAAGTTGGAATTTGGTCCGAGAGTTTGAGTCTGAGAGACAAATATGTTTCTAAAGCAGTGGCGTTTCCGTAACAGGGCTGGTTACTACATTATTTTTATTATTGTAAAACACACTATTCTTCCATTATAAATGTAGATAACGGACCATACTATATATGCATAAATAAATGTAGAGTTTGTTTTTAAATTTGTTTTATGCACAGAAAGGCTATCCAGGGCTGGACCTACAGTTTAAAGTGGAGTCCGAACCACAATGTGCCTGCACCGGGTATCGACCTCGGGATTCCTTGATTACAAGACGACGACGTAACCACTACGGCATTGGGAAGATCCGCTTATAAATAATACATGATTACATACGTATATACTAGAGATGGCAAACAATATAAAGTTCGGCGGAACCGGGTACCTGGATCTGATCCTAGAACCGAGTGTCCGTTGATTGACTGATTAATTTTGTTATTATTCGTTGCTTTCTGATACTTGGATAATTGCAACAATAATGAAGAATGCGTATTAGATGAAATTGTTGAACGGCAACTCACAAAAAAAACTTCTACGCCGTGGCCGGGATTCGAACCCAGGACACCCGGCGTTTTAGCATGCTATGCTAATCACTTCGCACGCAGGTCGGCCCGACTGTCCGGATTTCGGGTTGTGGATGTATGAATTTTACATAATGGCTACATTAGAACCAATTAACTATTAAATCAATCATTTCGAAAGCTCTTATCACTAATGCAATGAAACATTTCATGCACAAAATACAAGTAGCCTATTTATGCCAGTATAATATTTTAATATTTCAACACAACAACATGAAAACCCAATTTTACATCTTCTGAGAGAAGAAAATCTCGTAAATAATGATATTTCCTCGGGGTATATTGTATAATGCCTTACGTAATAAATAGAATTGTCGTATTCGTAGATAAACGTATTCTTGCATAGACATGGACTAGGGCAAAAAAACTTCCAGGGGGTGAAAAATGAAGGTTACCAGTACGTCCTGAAGCATGAAACATATTTACGGATCATTTTGATTTCTTGTTATTTCGCGTCGCTTTTAATCCAGTTTTGGCTAATCGCGAAAATGAGGCTCCGGCTCATCCGAACGAATGTAGGATGAAGCCTGCACCGAGTTAAAGCAATTCAGCTTCTCAGCCCTCGCTGCCGAGAAGTGACGAGACGTCAATTGTGAAGGCACAATCACAAAGAACATCCATGCTCAGGCCGGGATTCGAACCCAGGACCCATGGCATCGTAGAGCGCTGTGCCAACCACTCCGCCACGGTTGCAGGCCAATAACAGAAATATAAGTTAACACAGACATGCAGATACATAATACATAACACACTTATGGAGGTGCATGTATGTATGTGGAGTTAAAATAAATACAATTTTCGTATTTTATTTTCCACTTTACTGCTATTGTGTGATTATGCATACACGCGTATGTAATATTATTGTTAGTACGATATTTGGGGCATGAAAATCTGCTTTTAAACAAATTTTTCAGTGTTCCTCTTTTGAGAGTAATTTTTTTTTAATTTAGTAAAACTATTTAGGTTTTGGCCTAAAGTTGGAATGTGTAACGAAACCATGCATTATATATTTTATATACGTTATATTTTATGTGACTCAGATGTTTTACACTTTTGCGACCATGAAACATTGATTTAATTGCATTTTATGCATAGTAAAGCTAATCGGGACTGGGCCTACAGCTTAAAGTGGGATCCGAACTACTATGTGTCTCCACCGGTTATTAAACCAGGGACGCCTTGATTACAAGGCGATGAAGCTAACAATGTGCCATCGGGGAGAATCCTCCACCACGGAACAAAACAATATATTGGTCGTTGTTGAAATATTTTTGAAATTGAAATTGATTTAGCGCAATTGATCTGTATTCTTGGGAATATGCCGCCGCCCGCAGCCCCTCCTTGCCGGAAGCACTGTTTGAAGCACAGTAATTTCATATTCCATACTAAACGAATATACACTATCTGCGATTATTCTGTTTCTATTCATCAAACGTTTGCTCCGAAACTTCCCGTCCACAATTTAGAAAAAGAAATACCAAGATTGATCTTGAGGGGTCTTTCCCCTGTTACATATACCCGAAACCGGTTGCATGCAGGTCAAGTGCATCTGGGTTTTATTCTCTTGGGTCTCCCCCTCCTCCCGGATTATTAGGCGCTTCGCGCGTGAGGGGATAATGACGCAGACCGCCCCATCTAAATTCTTGGTGAGGAATATTTTTCCTTTCACTATCATAAAATTCAATATATTTTTCTAAAATATATGTATAAAAAGGACATCGTTGTGCAATGTGTGCGATGAGGCGGAGGGGAACATACTTGATTAGTCATTAATTCAACTCACTATAATTGGTTCCAAGATGAAGAAAAGGAATAATTTGGAGAAGGGGCAGATCAAGTAAATTATTCAGTAAATCTTAAAAAATGACTTTCAGTAATAGGAGAGTGTCGCAATAAAATATTTTATGGGAATTATGGCATGATCTAAGGGGGGGACGCGCTATTGGTCATGGATGGGGTGGGAGACTGATCTATACAATTGTTAGAAGTTCATTATCCAGATATTCATGAACTACTTAACCTGCGCTTTATTTTTGCCGAAATATTCTTGAAATGGACATTGTGTAATTTATTTCTCTTCTTGACATCTGAGATACTGGGGAATATGCTGTCCTCAACCCCTCCTTGAGAACAGCAATGCTTTACAGCATACTTTCGCCATCCCGGTACTTCGAGAAATTTCATACTCCAGACTAAGTGAATATATATCTGTTCTGATTCTATTCGCATTCCTGAACACTTTCTTTTGTCCATTTTCAAGTTAGCCCTATAATTTCAAAAATATTCAGTTAAATCTTCCGAGAGCTTTCCTCCCCGGATATTTATACCTGAAGCAGATTTCTACAGCTCGAAAACATCTGGTGAGTTATCCTCGGGCCTCCCTCCCTTCTTCTCCCGGCTCATTATACGACGCACGGTTTTAGAAGCGATATCGGGCGGAGTTACGGAGAGCGTGTCCTTGGCGACTAGCCAATAGCAGGAGTGCAACGTTGTACAGTTAGGAAACTGCGGCGAGCAAGTTAAGCGCCGTGTTCTGTAACTTTTTTTGCAGGCAAGAAGTTCTTTATAAAACTTACCACTTTAAGGTTCATCATTGCATGGGACACGACATTATGGACCTGACTGTCCAAGTCCCATGCATTTCCGTCGCCTACAGCCGAAGATATCGTTTCTCGAAGAAACAAGGGAAACAGCGCGTCTCTGCACACACACCATGACCCTTCGTTTTCCTTCAGTGTTCCGTCTGTTTTTTTTATTTGCCAACTTGTTTTGAATGCCGCTGAGTTGGGTCTTGGTAAAGCTATGGGTGTCAAATTCGGCTGAATATGAACAATGGCCCTTCATTGTCTTGAGCGTTTACGAACATTGCGAGTCTGAGTCACTTTCAGTTCAGCGTTTTCGTAACAAGGGCGGTGTAAGATAATTGTACTCGTACGCCACGAAGAACAGTTGTGAGACGATTCAATATGGCCCTTATTGATTGATTAAATGTTGGTTTATTTTACTTCGCTTTTCTGCTACCTTTGGCTAATCGCAAAGATGAGGATGGATGATGCTATGATAAAATTGATGAAGGGACACTTACAAACACCTTTGCCCGGGCCGGGATTCGAACCCGGGACCCCTGGCGTCGTAGCGCGCTGTGAAGTCCAGCGTTATGCAATAGTGTGTGTTCCTCGAGTGTTATTTCATAATTTCGCGACGGCTCCCATGGTGGAGTGGTTAGCATATCGCGCTACGACGCCAGGGATCCCGGGTTCAAATTCCGGCCTGGACATGGATTTTGTGAATGTCCATCCATCAATTTCATCATATCATCACTCATTCCCATCTTCGCAATTAACCAAAAGTGACAGAAAAGTTAAATAAAATAAAGTAAATCAAATCAAATTAATAATGTCGCTCTCGAAACCTATTACAAGTAGTACAGGCACCAAGGGTAAAATATTGCGTTCACAAGACAGAAATCTAGTGTATTCTTGCTTCAAGGAATTGGCGTTGGCAGAAGTGCATGCTGAAACAGTGTTTTCTCCGAGTCGAGAACTTACGGCTAAAGCGTGTGCTGTCTGTGTGCATACTGTGTTGCGTATTATAAAACAGGGTAACGTATCTACATAGAAATCGGTGAACCCCTATTCAGATCTTCTGGGAAACATGCCAGAAAACAGAAACGAGAGTGATGATGATGGTCTTGCAGTTCCTATATAATAAATATCTTCAAACTTCTTTGAGGTACGAGTTTCTCTTATATGCTGCAGTGATATGATATAATCCTGTGTAGAATTCTTTACTATGTATTTCATTCTACTCAAATATCACGAGCATGCATTATATATTAAAAGCTGAATATTGGACACGGCGAAATCTCTGCGTTTCCTTTCCGCTAGAAGTTGGTTTGGCAGCAGCGCGACAGCACTGGCTGCGTATTGGCTGAACTCATGTTCCTTCTAAAAGCGTACGCCATATAGTCGTGAACGAGGGTCCGTGAAGAGCCAGGCGACTGGGCTCTGCAGGGTTGCTGTGTCAAGAAAAGTGAAAATAGAGTAAAATGAATTAATTAATTTTCGGGACGTTGATGCAAAAAATGAAAATATTAATCAGTGGGTCTCTAGAAACATCCTTTCTCAGTGTTCAATCAAAATTTGGAAAATTTTTGTCGACTGGTTCTCAAGATAATCGTGACCAAAATACCGAAAACATCCCATAAGCTTACATAGAAAATGCTCAGACCTTCGCCGGGGTAGGAGATCGCCTTAACGGAGTTGAGTAGTGATCCAAATGACCTAACGGCACTCACGCCAGGACACATCTTAACCGGTGATTCGTTACTGTCTGTACCACAAGCAGACTTTACGTCATCCACGTCGAATTGTTTGTCTAAGTGGCAATTGATCCAAAAAATGACGCAACATTTTTGGAAACGGTGGGCAACAGAGTACTTGTCCAGACTCCAGCAGCGGCCCAAGTGGATGGAGAAGAAGGAAAATCTACAGATAGGAGATCTGGTGTTGTTGAAAGAACCTACCTCTCCACAGCAATGGAAGCTAGGAAGAGTAGTGAAAGTTCATCCAGGACCAGACAAGTTAGTACGATCAGTGACAGTGCGAACAGCTGATGGGCAATACAGACATCCAATTGTGAAACTTGCTCCTCTCCCCTATTCTAAGGAGACATAAGTGTACTACATTGAAATTATTGATTGTGGTTGAAATTAATATTTCAATGGGGGGAGTGTGTTCGGTGAACAATGTATATAATTAGTGTTTTTATCTTGTTTTCCATTTTTATATATAATGTGTATGTGGGAGTTATTCATGTGTGAAATGTGTGGGAGTAAGAAACTGCGGAACCTCCCGCATTCTTGATTACGGGAACTTACACCCACAAGTAAATTCGGGAACGTCCCGAGAGTTGAGCCAGGTGCTTAGCTTGGGCGTTGCCACAAGAAAAGAACAGTCGTCATCAGAGAGTCGTCGTGAAAGGAACCGTGTCACACGCGCGCGGTTACAAGTGCGCTGTAGAGACATTCTACAGCCGAATAGACAGTCCTTCGTGTATATTGTTTAGTTATTGTATAGTCCTTCGTATATGTGTAATATAGACATTAAATGTATGTATATATCGTCTTTGTGCGTCTGTTACTTAACCAGACACCGTGCGGGAACCGACGCATTTAGGATAATTCGGGCCAGGGTGGAGTTCAGCCAGTTAGCCAATGTAGTGCGGGGCTTTCTGGAAACTGACACTCATCAATGTTACAAAATTTATGCTATGAATTCTTAACCCTCAATTGTATTTATATCATCCCCTAATAAGTTTACATCATCTGCATATGCTGAATCAGTCCATTTAATTTTAGTCCTTCGTTAGTTTCCTTTGGTTCAAACTACAGCACCTTGAATAACGTAGTGTGGAAAACGGCACGGTTCTGGGCTCTCTGGCTGGTTCCACTCGAATATGATACCGCTAGAGCCGCTGGTATTTTTCTCGGTGCATGGTATTTGTCTGCTTATAATGGAAGTAAATGGAGTTTTCGCTGCAATGTCTGATTCTTTTACATGAAGCATTTCTACGAATGTGATAATTGATATGATATTTAGTACAGTGGTCGTGAAGATATTAATGAACATTCTATACAGTCGACCACGTCCTGTTATCGTTATACTTTCATTAATAATACGGGAGAAAAAATACACGTGGAATGTTCTTGGTAACTAAATTTTTGTGTATGAATTAGATTCATAATTATTAATATTATCATTATTTCTTTTGAAGATATGCACACTGAAGCATTAATATTTTTTATATTTACTGTCTCTTTTCTTTCGCTTTAAACTAATCGCGGCAATGATGATTGCATGAAATGACAAGGGGAAACCCACAAAATATCCTTAATGCCATTGCCATCAGTGTAAGGAAACTTTCAGACCAATGGGACAAGCAACACGGGATGTTTACACTGATGTGACTAGTGACACAGACACTTCCAGACTGTAAAATAGCATTCATTGCGCACAAGGGTTGAAACAGCAAACGACACGTTCATATGTTGTATTCGCATGCTACTTGTTACTTTGGTCGGAAAGCTCCTTAAAGGAAGGGTGCTCAGACCGAAGAAATGCACTACAGGGGGAGTTCCCAACTAATTTACAAGCGACAGCCTTGAAGCGGCACTTCAGTCTATTAGCAGCGACAGATCTAGGCGACATGATTGATACGACACGCTTGTGTGTCGCTCAAACTGGGCCATTTCCTCAATAGCTTGGAAGGTGTTGCCGTAGTTTGTTGTTCACGCATGCGCGATGCAATGAGTGTCTTGCTTTAGGGATATAGCTCACCAAAGCGGCACGCGACACTTATCGCTTGAGGATTTCACGAACCGAGCGCTGGCCTGTGCTGCCCGTCATGCCTTTACAATGAGAAATGTTGCTCTTGATTGGCTCGTTCCCAAGCGACATGTGTCACGTCTCGCTTCGGTATGAAAGTTGCCTTGGACGGAAGGACCCGTGTCGCTTTGGTGTGAAATCCTTGTATCGTTTGTCACATGTCGCTTTGGTCTAAAAATCTCCTTGAGGAAACTGTGCAGTCAGAGCTTGTGTCCCTACGGTTCGAAAGGCTGCATTGATTACCGACTGCTCGCTTTCGAGCGACACTTGTGGTTTGTCGCCTCGGTATGAAATATCTCTCAGGATAGTATTTATATTCTAATAACATAGAAAAATAAACTCTAATACACAGTCCAAGACCTGACGTCCGGAATCACATTGCGATGTTTCTTCTTGTGTTACGCATGCATGCTATTTATTTATGCATTTTATTTTACTTTTCTTTCCAAATTAATGCCATTTCGTGACTGCAAATCACTCCACAAATATAACTGTTTCCATCAATTTACGTACCGCCTTTCAAGACAAACAAATCTACATAATATATTCCAAAAACTAACAAAGTCGCATTACTTTCATAAGAAAATTAGCACCGATACTGATCGCACTGCCATCTATGTTCTCACCCGTCTCGGGAACCAGTTTCTTGGGTCGTTTTCCACACTACCTTATTCAAGGTGCTGTAGTTCAACCTAAAAATAAATGTCTGATGAAGGGAGCGTGTGTTCTCCAGAAATGTCGCAACAAAATTTGTGTTTTTAGGCTTTTAACAACTGTAGGAATGAACCAAATCAAAAGACAAGTTACAACAAAACTAAAGGGGAAAAAACAGACCAAGATGAAAAATCTGTTGCAAAGAAATTTATTTGTATTCCATTCCACAAGGGATTCTCACATCAAATTACATTTTTTTTAGAAGATTTAACTTCAAAATTGTTTTTAGATCACCAATAAATTTGGAATGTACATTGAGAAAATCTGTACCAGATGTGGAATCCACAGGAATATATAATATAACGTTCATGTTCAAAAGATTATGTAGGACAAACATCAAGAAAAATGTGAATAAGATGACACAAACACAATTTGGTCATTATAAATTTAAATACGAGGTTTGTTAACTCACATCACCGAGGAGAAGCATATGATTAAAAAGAGAAGGCTTTAAGAGTGAGGAAAACATAGATTTGAATGTGTGGGATGAACATAGCAGAACACTGGAAGAAATTAAATAATGAAAATGGCAACATAGACCCACTATGGAGTTTTCTTTTTTACAAGTGGGGCTAAGCTACCATCTTTAATGGAAGACATCAAGAATCTCTGTAAAAGAGGTGATAATTTTGAGTTACCAGGTGATCCATAATTAAAAATTTGATAAAATATTCATCTAAGATAAAAATCTTCATTTAAGAAACTGATAAAAACAGACTGCTTGTTTCACAGTTAAGTTGCTATGTTACAAAAATGTAACATTAACAAGGTCCATTGTATAATTGGTTCTTTTTTAAATATGAAGAAACTAGTATACTCACTTTATGCATGAAACTTGTTTTTTTCTTCTGTTATTAAATTTTTTTAACCATTGTTATAACTGTATCTTTAATCAAACTAAAATTAAATGTCTGATGAAGGGAGCGTGTGTTCTAAAATGCCACAACAGAAACTGTGTTTTTATGCTTGTAACAACCGTAGGCTACAAGAGAAATAATTCTACAATGCAAGCAATCCGTACATACAAAAATTATTGCCAGAATAACTTACTGAACTTGAAAAAGTAAATAGCGACCTGAAAACTCGGATGTCAGGAATAACTGTGCTAGTTTGATGTTCAGATTATCAGAAATCCATACTATTCAGATATTTGGATTATCTGGATATTCACATTATCTGGATTATAGGTATTGTTTGGATATCTGAATCACAGGTAGAAAAATACAGGGTGCTCAGTTGCCATGGCACCTAAAGAAAATTAGTATGAGAATTCGGGGCCAAACTATTGAAGTAGTTTACAGCTCCATATACTTGGAATGTGTTAGTAGTATATAGGGAGACAAATTTATGTTAAATAAAAACTGAGGAGTGCGGTAAATAAAATGTACATCAGTGGTATATACCAGCGGTGGAAAAAAAATGGCACACTTTTTCATTATGAGAGGAAACAACATACAAAAGAGCTATAAATTGATAAACTACTTCATTTTTATATACTGTACACATACACAAGTACTTAGCTGTCCAACCAAAAATAACACATCAACACAAAATCACTTCATTTCTAAATTGCATATCTCAAGTGATTTATTCATTGTGTGTATTTAAATCATATCCTGGCTGTCCAACAAATAAAATAATCACTACTGCACATACACAAACACATGTTGAAAATCACATGACGATAAACAAAATTCATTCATGACTGAACACAAATGACACCATTGTTTCCCTTGATGTGCGGGAACAGACTTATCTTATCGCTGCTACAGCTAGCAAGTTCAATGAAACTGGAATTTAAGTAGACATTCGGCAGAAGAAAGGAATGCAGATTTACAGGGAGCGAAGTTTTCGAACAGATTATGTGCAAGGGAAATCCCAATTTGCAGCATCTTCCTGATGTGATTGAAGATAAAATGTTCTGCAGCTGCAAGTGGTAGGAAACTTTAGGCAAACGTTTCGTTACAAATTGACATTTTGAGCGCACAACTTCGATTGCTGGTTTTTGCGTGTTTTCTACTTAATTTGATGATATTTCACGGTTATTTCGCCAAAAAGCGTTCATTTCGTGGAAAAGCACACATTTTGCATTACTTTTCGAATAAAACTCATGCATATTTCATATTTGGGGGTGTAGTTACGTGCAGGATGTTCAAAATTGCATCTTTTTTTCACATTTGGCGATTTCGCGCATCGGGAAAATTCAATGTCCCTAGTAATATAATTAAGCCTTGTTTCTATATTAAAAACACTAAGTTGCTTACCAAGGCAGATTTATTAAGAAATGAAAACACTTAACAAGTAATGTTTCAACCCTGTATCAGGGTCTTCCTCAGACGAAGAAGTTTAGTTATTTGTCTGAGGAAGACCCTGATACAGGGTTGAAACATTACTTGTTAAGTGTTTTTATTTCTTAACCCTTTCGAGGCGGAGCCTCCAGATGACAAAAGTAATTGAAGGACGGTTGACAAATATTTCGGCAAACACATCTTCATAATAAATGTTCAATAAACAGGAAACTGAATAAAAGGAAACCACGGAATCTGTTTGGCTTTAATCTCCAAGCATCCACCTCACATCTGCCATCATCGCCTGGTAGACTCTGATGTCATTGTCGTTTCGCTAGGCAGATTGTTAAAAGACACAACGAAAGCCCATGTGTTTTTCAAGGCTTTATAAGTTAAAGGGCTCAGTCTTTCAAGTTCTAAACAAGTGTTATGTCTACGCAGTAAATTTGGCTCTGGAAGGAAGAAAGGGGTTAGAGCTTTGTTTGTCCTGTGTTTTCTACTTAGCAACAGGCAGGGAAGTTGGAGGGGGAGGAAGCCTTTCTGTATAGTGTTATTCGAGAGTGCTTTTCGTGGCATCTGTGCCACAGAGGTGGCTACCGTCTTCGGGGGAGGGGAGAGGCATGGGTGAAATGTAATACACACTTGCAGACAAGGAGTTTGGCTGCACAAATCATTCTCTCGTTATCGTGCTATGAACGTGAGTGCTTTTGAAACCTTGTCTTGAGAAGAAAGAGTCTTTTGTCATGGCATCTCTTCGCCCAGGAGAAATTCGTGACTTGTTGTAGGAGGGGTTTGACATAGGGTATGAAACAGAAGTTGAAGATATACAGGGTGGTTTCAGAAGATGATATACAGGGTGTGCCAGAAGATGATTGAGAAGAACCAGAAGAGGAAGGGGAGGAAGATGAAGAAGAATTAGAGGAGAATGAAGATAGTGGTGATGCGAGTGCAGTGCAGTGGGAAGAAGTGAAGAGGGGGGGATAGACATCAGCGAGGGGGCAAATGTTCTTCCTTTCTCTGGACAGCCAGGTGTAAGAGTTCGTGCCCTTGCAAACAATCCTACTCCTTTTCAAACTTTCTGTTTGGTACGGTATTTACCAGCGAGATATTTGATATTTCTTTTTTATATATATATTTACAATTTGTACCATCATTTTGATACTACATATTCGTCATTATATAATTGATTGATTGATTGATATTATTTTATGTCATGTTTTGTGCCTCTTGGCTAATTTGTGAAGATGGGGATAAGTGATGAAATGATAATGGGCATTCACAAACAACCATGTTGTAGCGGGATTCGAACCCGGGACTCCTTGAGTTGCAGCGCTTTTTGCTAACCACTCAGCCCCAAAGTCCGGATCGCCTTTATTATATAACTTGGGGGCAATCAGCGACTAGTGGCGATTTGTCCAGATCAATGGGCAAATTTCTGATGGAGTTTCCGGTCAGTTGTGATAAACATTCTCCTTGACTTTGAGTTTTCTTTTTCTTCTTTTTTTAAAAATATTACTATTTGTATTATCATTTTGATACTATGTATTTGCCATTACATAACTTGGGGCAATCAGCGACAAGTACTACCGAATGGGAGCTAGCCAAACTTCGCGAAAAAAAAAAAAATAATAATAATTTGAAATTCCTCTGTCTGTTTCTTCCAAAAATGGGTACACATCGACATGTTTACCTTACCAAACGAAAGCCTTGGAAATTCTGAATAAAATGAGCCCTCATTGGCATTTATCGTGTTATTACAACTTTTTTAAATAAACATTTTCCAACATGTTACATTTTGCTTAAAATGAGCCCCATCCTTGTGGAATTTCCATGCGTGACGAATATTTCGTCATCCGCCTCGAAAGGGTTAATAAATCTGCCTTGGTCAGCAACTTAGTGTTTTTGGAATGTATTGTAAGCAGTGACGTAGGCTGCAGGGAGGAATGAAACATGAGAATAGCAAGAGCAAGATAAATCTTTCAATTGAAGAAGTGTTTTTTTTTTGGACCTTTGGATAAACTGCTAAGTAAGAGGCTAATGAAGTGTTTAATGTGGAGTCCGTGGTGCAGAGACCTGGATACTACGAAGAAGTGACTAGAAGCTTTAGAAATGTGGCTATGGTGAAGAGTGGAGCATGCAATGGTGGGCATGTTCAAGAAAGGAGAAAGGAAGTTGGTTGGAACAGTGGCTCGGAAAGAACTGACTACTACAAGAGGGCTTTGAAGGAATGATTAACAGATAAGGGACGTGTAAGTAAGTGCACAAAGATATAAACAAGTCTTCACAGATTTATTTGAATGAACTTTACATTTAAATTATAAACCAAGTCTTTGTGTGGGTATGTGTGTGTATTTAAAACTGCAATTAGGGAGAAAGGATAGTTCTTAATGTATTAGTTGGTTGGTTGATTTGGTGTTTAAAGTCCACTTATGCATACTAAGGATAATCGGGACTGAATCAAGTTTAAAGTGGGATCCGAACCACTGTGTGTCTCCACCGGGTATCGAACCCGGGACAACTTGATTACAAGGAGACGGCGTTACCACTGCTCCATTGGGGAGGCCCCTTAATGTATTAATTAGGGCTGAGCGAATATCACTTTGAACTGATACCGATACTCTCACCGATCCTCACTATTACTGATACCGATGCTTGAAAATTATATATTAAGATTTTCTTCAAAATATAGATTATCATTAGTGTGCAAGTATTTCACTTTAATTATATGCAACAATTTACCAAGATATTTGCTTTAAAATATTCAAGAATTATACCAGAATATTAAAAATTACATGCTATGTTATCACAAAATTCAGTTTTTTCACACAAAACTGGTGCAAGAAAAAATAAACTTCAAATTTTGCATAATTTGCAGGATATATAGACTCCTTAAAAATATCGATGATCCCGTGAAAGAGACCAAAATGTTGGGAAAATATCGGCCCTTAGCAGTAAATAAATTCAACCAATACTTTCTGGCACCGATACATCGGCACCGGTTCAGCTCTAGTATTAATGTTATTCACTTGGATACTAAATTTTACATTTTGAACAACACTAAATATTAATAATAAAATACAACCAATACCATTTTGTTCTAGTGTATGCGGAATCTGGAAGGAGTTTACACAGAAGATATGGTTCCACAGACTCAACATTGCAAAGAGAGGGACAGCAGACTTAGGATTCTGAGAATTTAAACATGCATAAGACATTTTAATGCTCATGATATAATTATTACAGCAATGTAATGTAAAGAATGGAAGATTTTATAGTTGTATTAAAGGTGTCACCTTGAAGTAATACATATATTGTATGCAAATTTTATCCATTGTCTATTTTTTTGTACAAGAGGATGTTCTTATTGAATAGAATGTATGCCTTTATGTTCCAGAATGTTATTGGCAACTATGTATATTTTTTATATGAAGTGTAATGTTAACTAGCTCTGTGTGTTATAATTAAAAGAATATATTTATTGTGACAGCTATGCTTTTGCAGCATGAATAATAAATTTTACATTAATATCCAACCACAAGTATTCAAGTTTTTTAACAATATTTAATAATAGAATATTGTAATATTTATACGTAAAATGTAAGTATTATATCATCATAGATCCTATATTTTTTTCTTTTATGTGTACATTACACTACAATACACATGCATGCACACACACACAAAACCACACCCATATACAGGGTATCTATAAAAGAACTCCTGGGTTTTGAAGCTAAATATTTTATTAATAACTGAAACTCAGGAAAAAGTAAATACATATTTTTGAAGGTAATGTTATCAAGTTTTGTTTACAATTTAGTAAATTCCAATGTGTGCCCTGTTTGTAGCACGGCACACATCCAAACTATAATCAACTTCTTGCCACGTCCTGGCCAGCATGTCTGGGGTGATTGTTGCCACAAGTGCGATAATTCCTTGCCTTAGATGGTTGACATCTTGTATTTTCTCCACATAAACCATGTTCTTCACATGTCCCCATAGGAAAAAGTCTAAGGGAGTAAGGTCTGGACTTCTTGGAGGCCATGGAATAGGCCGTTTCCTTCCAATCCACACTTCCAGTTTTTTTAAATGCCTTAAGCCATTGACGGATGGTCTTGTCCGAAGGCTAAACACCACCATATTCGCGTTGAAGGTTCCGCTGTACAGTAATAACAGATCCAGTTTCTACAAGCCATATTACACACTGCACCTTCTGTTGTGACGTCGCCGTTGCATTGAACTGCACTGACTGTGTTTGGCTCGGCTCGGCCACTTCAAGGTCAACGCTGCTCAGCGTTGCCAACCTTTGTTGGAATAAACTCCAAACGCCGTGAATTAAACTTCATGAGCTACTGATTTCAAAGTACTGTAATTAACTAACCTGAGTTACCTAATAATGTTTGCACACTATCATTGTTTAAAATCCTGGAGTTCTTGTATAGACATCCTGTATATGTAGAGGTTGATGCCATATGACAGTTTGGCCTCCCGATGGTCTAGTGGTAATGTCATTGCTTTGTAATCAAGGGGTCGTGGGTTCGATACCAGGTGGAGGCACAGAGTAGTTCGGATTCCACTTTAAACTGTAGCTCCAGTCCTGATTAGCCTTTCTGTGAATAAAGTGGACTTCAAAAGAAACTCAACAGCCATACAGCACTGATCAATTTGCAAAACTTATCAACGTCAATTTCCAGGGACTAAAAATCAGACTTTTTTTTTTTTTCAAGTATTTTACAACTACTAAATGATTTCTAAAATAACAATAAATCTTTTTCGGGTGCTTCGATTTTTGTGAATGGCACTGATTAATGTACGCACAGATGTTACAATGCCAGATTACGAAAGTACACAATCAGGTTTGACATAATAAAAATTAAGATAAATTAACACAGTACAAGACAATTGTCATCATTAACATAACATTATTACCACGATCTACATCAATTTTATTGCTAGTTTTGTATCTTTCGGTGCTTAGTTGAGAGTTTTTAGTGACTTGAGATATTGTTCTTACCGTAGAGATCACCAATGACGCAGATGATTCAATTCGAAGTTAGAAAACATGAATCAGACAAAAGCGACATCTACAGAGCATTCCCTGACATTCGCTACAAGACTCTGCGGCAAGCTGCCCGGTGTCAGCACTTGTATTTCCCAGTGAACGGGGTCCGCGACAGTCGCTAGAGTCGGCTATTAAAATTACAGTTTTCATATTTTGTACTAACCTTGACTACAGAAGGTGTTGAAAATGATGTCCCTCGGCTGCAAAACATTCCTGGCATCTCCGAAGGAAATTGGCATTTACACGTGCAAGTTCATCTACTGTAATTCTCTCGATTTCTCGTACAATACTCTCTCTTAACTCACGGATGGTGTGCGGATTGTCTTTTTATACTTTATTTTTTAGATTTTTACACTTTTTCCCCGTGACGTTATTATTTTAACATTTAAGAATTTTAGTGGCTCTAAATGCTGTGGTTTTTGAAACACCCGTTTCTTGTGAGTGGCGGCAGATTGATTTCCGAGGAGACTGTTCTAACTTTTGTCCTATCTCATCGAGTTTTTCGTCAGTAAGTACACGTGGGTTTTTCTTTCAACTTTTATTCAGAACTGACCTTGTTACTCTAAACTTTTTTACGAGGTTTAATATAGTGGTCCTATGTGGAACGGGAACACCAGGAAATTTAGTTGCAAAACGTCGTCGAACTTCTCCACAATTCCTCTTTCCGAAGTAACACTCGACAAGATAAATCCTTTGTTGTATTGTAAACTTTTGTAGTGCCATATAAGGCCACAATCTTCAACACACTGGCACGACACAACACAACTTGCGAGGGAGGATTATACTGGTGTCAGTCTGCAACGTCAACAGAAAGGGAAAGAGAGCGAAGGCAGGGAGAGTGAAAAAAACAGACTGTAGCGTGCGACTGTCACGGACCCTGTTCACCGGGAAAGACAAGCGTTGATGCCTGGCTGCTGTACATAAGAAGATTCAGTCCAGAGATTACATGAACAGTTATATACAACTCCTTACTCAAAATACAAAAATAGCTACATCATGGCTGTTTTAATGTTTTAGAGATGTAATACTGTTGTGTTTGCAATGTTTGTTGTTGACCATGTAAACGGACATTGCTAGGGAGCATTAAGGCGATCTCCTACCCCGGCGAAGGTCTGAGCATTTTCCATGTAAGCTTATGGGGTTTTGTGGATATTTTGGTCACGATTATCTCGAACCAGTCGACAAAAAATTTTCAAATTTTAACAACACTGAGAAAGGATGTTTCTAGAAAACCACTGATTAATATTTTCATTTTCTGCATCAATGTCCCGAAAATTAATTAATTAATTTTACTCTTTTTTTTAACTTTTCTTGACAGAGCAACCCTGCAGAGCCCAGTAGGCTCTTCATGGACCCTCGTTCACATCTAATGGGCCGGTAGGAGGGGAGGGAGACCCGAGGAAAGCTCACCAGATGTGTTAGAGCTGCAGAAACCGGCTTCGGGTATAAATATCTGGGGAGGAAAGGTCTGTGAAGATTTAACTGGGTATTTTTGAAATTATAGTGCTAAATTGAAAATTGGCAGATGAAAGTGTTCAGGAATGCGAACAGAATCAGCACAGATATACTTGTATATTCGCTTAGTCTGGAGTATGAAATTTCTCAAAGTAGCGGGATGGCGAAAGTATGCTGTAAAACATTGCTGTTCTCAAGGAGGGGTTGAGGGCGACATATTCCCCAGTATCTCAGATGTCATCACTCATCCCCATCTTCAAATTAGTCAAAAGTGGCACAAAAAGCGAAGTAAAATAAAGCAAATCAATAAAATCAATACCTCTTAAAAGAGAATTATGTGAAATATTGATATTTTCGAATAGAACACTGAATCCTCTCGCACTTTCTCCAGGCTTGAGACTGGCAAAGTAGCTTGTAAGCATACTTTCATTACCACCACTTTTAGACTAGGTTAGGTGCACCTGTTAGTTAGTCATCTTGATCATCGCAATTGTCCCACCATTAATTTTTAAAATGACCTTCACCGTCAAAATCATCGCAATTGTCCGTGATTTTGGCTTCATCACAATTGTCTGCCACCGCAATTGTCGTAGATTCAGGGCTACAGCTCCTCTCGACATTTTGAGAAAATAAAATAAAGCGCAGGTTAAATAGTTCATGAATATCTGGAGAATGAACTTCTAACAATTGTCCGGATCAGCCTCCCCATCCCCCCCATGGCCAATAGAGCATCCCCCCAGATCATGCCATAATTCCCATAAAGTATTACGACACTGTCCTATTACTGAAAGTCATTTTTTAAGCTTTACTGAACAATTTACTTGATCTACCCCTTCTCCAAATTATTCCTTTTCTTCATCATGGAACAAATTATAGTGAATTAATTACAAATCAAATATGTTCCTCTCTGCCTCATCGCACACATTGCAGCACGATGTCCTTTTTCTACATATATTTTAGAAAAATATGTTGAATTTTTTGATGTCGAAAGGAAAACTATCCCTCCCCAAGAATTTTGTTGGCGCGGTCTGCGCACTGTCCGCAATGGCACATTGTTAGCTTCGTTGCTTTGTAATCAAGGCGTCCCTGGTTCGATAACCTGTGGAGGCACATAGTAGTTCGGATCCCATTTTAAGCTGTAGGTCCAGTCCCGATTAGCCTTACTATGCATAAAATGGACTTTAAACACCAATTCAATCAATGTTCCGTGGTGGCAAGAGTGTAAAACATCTCAGTCACATAGAATATAACATCTCGCTTGGATTAACAGTGTTACCTTCTCAGAATATGCATGGTTTCGTTAAACATTGTAACTCTATGCCAAAAACTGAGGAAGTTGTTAGCATCATTTCGCAGCATTGTTATATACTGTATAAGAGGTCTAAATATTTTTTCCAAGTTAAAAAATTACTCGCAAAAGAGGAACACTAAACAATTTGTTCAAAAGCACATTTTCATGCCCCAAATATTCCATTTTCTGAAAAAGTCACCCCTCGGTAAAATATCTGTCTACTGCCTTGCCTTGCAAAAGAAAAATCTCCAAATGTGAAGATATGAAGCTGTGACATCCCCACCCCCTTCTACATTTTCTTCAATTGAAACACTGCCTGGTGGCGTATTTTCTCTCTCGTTTCCACTGTTTAGTCGCCAGATGATCTACCTGACAATAACGCTCGTCTGTAAAATATATATATATATATATATATATATATATATATATATATATATATATATATATATATATATATATATGTATATAGTGTGTGTGTGTATGTGTGTGTGTGTATGTGTATGAGAATTTCTGTGGCTGGTTGATGGTGCTTCATTCTCGAGATGTCCTGTGACTAACATCATAGGGGTAACTTGGATGGGGCAAAGGAGGGGGCAAATACCCCCAAAACCCCATTAGCTTACATGGGAAATGCTCAAACCTTTGCCGAGGTAGGAGATCGCCCCCTCCCTCCCCCAAATTTTCACGTTTGTGAAATTTACAAGTCAAGGATACTTTTGTTAACATCCTAAAACATGAGGAGCTAAGTAATAAATAGTAATATTTATGATTTCACAAATGTATCAGTTATTTAGCAAATAATCCTGGACACTATTTTTATTGGATGAAAAACTTTTCGACTCTGTCCCCCACAAAAGTTCACACCTGCCCCCCCCCCCCCCCCCCAATTAAAGTCTCATGTTATGCCCATGTCATCCGTCAAGGTTTACGAATGGTGACGAATTTCTCCGAAGCCCAGACTGCAACCCGCTGCGACAAACCAGCTAAAATCTTCCAAACGTTTGGAAAGCACTCGGCGCGCGAAACATGATATTTCGATGGTGATTCTCGAAATTTGACCCTAGCTGCAGACCCATTCCAGTTTCTTTCTCCACCGCAGGAGGGGAAATGCCAGGAGTAAGCAATAATAACTGCAGAAAACAGATCAAGGTTGAGAGAAAGGATTTCTAATGTTTTATAGTGTTTGCGAGAGCCAAAGTGGCCAATTTGTCTACCCCCGTCACGAAGCAATGAACGCAGCATGTTATGATGCCAGGATCCCGGGTTCAAATCCCAGTTCGGACATGGATGTTTGTGATTGTTTGTCCTCAATGAACAAGTCGAGATTTGACCTTAATTGAGATGAGGTTTGTGTAGGAAGCCCGCTTAGGGGCTTCACTTTAATAAAAATAATAATAAAAAAAAAACAGTATGATCTGACTGCCATGCGAAAGACCCGGGTTTGATTCCTGGGTAGGTGATATAAGGTCTGAGTTCTTCCGGCCTTGTCCCCGCATAAAGTGGCTCTGGGGCTGCCCCAGCCTCAAATCAATGGGTACCTGGAGGTCGGGGGTAAAGGCTGCAGGAGTATGGTGCTGATCACCACCTCCAGTTCGAGAATGTGTGTGGCCCTATCCCCATTCTTTAAATGTGCCTTCATGGCACAGGGGACTTTATCTTTTTATAGTGTTTGCAATGGAATTCAAATATTAAAATATTATATTGGCATAAATACTTCTATTTTGTGCATAAAATGTTTCATTACATTAGTGATACGAGCTTTCGATTTAATAGTTAATTGGTGTTAATGTAGCCATTATGTAAAATTCATACATCCACAACCCCAACTCCAGACACTCGGGCCGACCTGCGTGTGAAGTGGTTAGCATAGCATGCAAAAATGCCGGGTGTCCTGGGTTCAAATCCCGGCCAAGGCATAGAAGTTTTTTGTGAGTTGCCGTTCAACAATTTCATCGTATCATCACTCATCCTCATCTTTGTAAATTAGCCAAAATTGTCACAAAAAGCGAAGTAAAATAACACAATTCAATCAATCAATCAATTAAACTGTAGGTCCAGTCCTGGCTAGCATCAACATTTATTTATACATATAAAGTATGGTCCGTTATCTACATCCATAATGGAAGAATGTACAATAGAGTTAATAATAATAATGCCATAGCCAGCCCCATTACGGAAATGCCACTGCTTTAAAAACATAATTTGGTTTTAGACTCACTCTCCAACCATATTCCAACTTCATATTTTTGTTGGTGCAGAACACAATTTCATGCCACCATTTCCTGTCCATAATTTAAGAGCTACCCAGTTAAAAGCCAAAAGACATGTTGCTCTCTGTTCATCTTCTAAGCCTGTTGTGTATTAGGGCGAAACCACCCGTCGTGTTCCAAACCCTCTTTCTACAAGATCATTAGGCAACCACGACGACGGTGAGCACCTGCAGTGAGCCCTCAGGCCGGCAACAGGGTTGCCCTGTCAAGAAAAGTGAAAAAAGTACAATATTTCACAAGTAAAATGAATGAATTAATTATGGGGACGTTGATGCAGAAAATGAAAATATCGGTTCGCTAGAGACATTCTTTCTCAGTGTTCAGTTAAAATTTGAAAATGTTCTGTTGAAAATTGCTCAAACCTTCGCCGGAGTAGGAGATCGCCTTAAGGTATGTTATTTCCAAAAGTACTGTAAATGAGTTATACTTAATTTTTCGTATTTCAAAATACAATTAATTTCAGAGGCAAGGTAGGAATTTGCGGGGAATGAAGAAAAACAATTTTGTTTCAATTATTTTTAAAAATGTAAAAATTACAATAAAAGTAAGTATTGTCTTTCAAATTTGGTGTCCCTATTGAATTTGTTTATATAATCATGTAATGAACAATATTTACTTAGTATATTATTATGAAAATAGACAAAAATATGTTGAATATTTGTACAATATTAGAGCACATTCACACACAACATTACTTTCTAATCTTTTCAAATAACCGAACTAATACACTTGTTTGCCTTCATCCAATACAACATGCAGGCCTTTTCAAAATCATTAAGATCATTGAGGAACCCCATCTATAACATGATTGTGCCCACAATGTGGCCAAAGGTACACATGTATGTGAGAGCACAAGACGTGGCCAATGGTCACGTCGAAAATGCGCGAGGCCTGTATATACGCATCCATGCAGAACAAATTCAGGATTTCCACTGGTGTATATATTTTTTTCCATTTGAAAGCATATTAAAAGTGATACAGCAGTAGCAAATGGTATCATGCCAACAGAGACGTCAACAGGATGAAGTCACTGAAGTAACTTTTTCTGAAATCATGGATGTAAAACCACACATATACATGGCGATTATAAAGTCACTATTTCTGTATGAACCGGATTTATTGCATTAAATGCAATATGTACTGAAACATATATCACAGTAGGACACAAGATCAGTGTAACTCAATGTTACCACCCCTCAAGTCTAGACACAGATGCCAGCGATCCTCCTCTGCCTGAAGCACCTTTACCAACATAGTTGATAATCTCAGCAGCTGTAGTGAGTTGTTTCAACTGGGTAATGCTGGATCTTCACCTCATAAACCTTAGACTTGATAAACCCCCAGATCAAAAAGTCTAAGGTTGTCAGGTCTGGTAAGAAAGGGATCCAAAGCTGTTGCGAGGCACGACCAATCCATCGACCGGGAAACACTTTGTTTAGGTGTGAAATTGTTCTTGTAACTGAACAACACTTTCTGCATCAAATTCTCATTTGGGTAGGTCGTGGCCAGGGTGGCTTGATTTTTCTTTTAAAAAATATATATTTTTTTTTTTTTTATTTAAATCGATTTTTAAGAAAACATGCTTAAAATTGCTTGTATGGTTTTTGGCACCATACTTACAGATACAAGTTTCTTTTTGTTTTCAGAAATGTAAATTTTTGAACAGTTTGATTAAAGCAATTAAAAAATACCCCCAAAAACCCATTAGGTTACATGGGAAATGCTCAAACCTTTGCCGAGGTAGGAGATCGCCCCCTCCCTCCCCCAAAGGGTGCTGGTATTCCAAATTTTCAAGGGTACAGTCAGTCACCAGCCCTGATACAAGTTTCGAATATAGTGAAACTAATTTGCACATTAGATTAGATTAGTTATCAGTTATTTAGCAAATAATCCTGGACACTATTTTTATTGGATGAAAAAACTTTTCGACTCTGTCCCCCACAAAAGTTCACACCTGCCCCCCCCCCCCGATGAAAGTCTCATGTTATGCCAATGTCATCCGTCAAGGTTTACGAATGGTGACGAATTTCTCCGAAGCCCGGACTGCAACCCGCTGCGACAAACCAGCTAAAATCTTCCAAACGTTTGGAAAGCACTCGGCACGCGAAACATGATATTTCGATGGTGATTCTCGAAATTTGACCCTAGCTGCAGACCCATTCCAGTTTCTTTCTCCACCGCAGGAGGGGAAATGCCAGGAGTAAGCAATAATAACTGCAGAAAACAGATCAAGGTTGAGAGAAAGGATTTCTAATGTTTTATAGTGTTTGCGAGAGCCAAAGTGGCCAATTTGTCTACCCCCGTCACGAAGCAATGAACGCAGCATGTTATGATGCCAGGATCCCGGGTTCAAATCCCAGTTCGGACATGGATGTTTGTGATTGTTTGTCCTCAATGAACAAGTCGAGATTTGACCTTAATTGAGATGAGGTTTGTGTAGGAAGCCCGCTTAGGGGCTTCACTTTAATAAAAATAATAATAAAAAAAAAACAGTATGATCTGACTGCCATGCGAAAGACCCGGGTTTGATTCCTGGGTAGGTGATATAAGGTCTGAGTTCTTCCGGCCTTGTCCCCGCATAAAGTGGCTCTGGGGCTGCCCCAGCCTCAAATCAATGGGTACCTGGAGGTCGGGGGTAAAGGCTGCAGGAGTATGGTGCTGATCACCACCTCCAGTTCGAGAATGTGTGTGGCCCTATCCCCATTCTTTAAATGTGCCTTCATGGCACAGGGGACTTTATCTTTTTATAGTGTTTGCAATGGAATTCAAATATTAAAATATTATATTGGCATAAATACTTCTATTTTGTGCATGAAATGTTTCATTACATTAGTGATACGAGCTTTCGATTTAATAGTTAATTGGTGTTAATGTAGCCATTATGTAAAATTCATACATCCACAACCCCAACTCCAGACACTCGGGCCGACCTGCGTGTGAAGTGGTTAGCATAGCATGCAAAAATGCCAGGTGTCCTGGGTTCGAATCCCGGCCAAGGCATAGAAGTTTTTTGTGAGTTGCCGTTCAACAATTTCATCGTATCATCACTCATCCTCATCTTTGTAAATTAGCCAAAATTGTCACAAAAAGTGAAGTAAAATAACAATTGAATCAATCAATCAATTAAACTGTAGGTCCAGTCCTGGCTAGCATTAACATTTATTTATACATATAAAGTATGGTCCGTTATCTACATCCATAATGGAAGAATGTACAATAGAGTTAATAATAATAATGCCATAGCCAGCCCCATTACGGAAATGCCACTGCTTTAAAAACATAATTGGCTTTTAGACTCGCTCTCCAACCATATTCCAACTTCATATTTTTGTTGGTGCAGAACACAATTTCATGCCACCATTTCCTGTCCATAATTTAAGAGCTACCCAGTTAAAAGCCAAAAGACATGTTGCTCTCTGTTCATCTTCTAAGCCTGTTGTGTATTAGGGCGAAACCACCCGTCGTGTTCCAAACCCTCTTTCTACAAGATCATTAGGCAACCACGACGACGGTGAGCACCTGCAGTGAGCCCTCAGGCCGGCAACAGGGTTGCCCTGTCAAGAAAAGTGAAAAAAGTACAATATTTCACAAGTAAAATGAATGAATTAATTATGGGGACGTTGATGCAGAAAATGAAAATATCGGTTCGCTAGAGACATTCTTTCTCAGTGTTCAGTTAAAATTTGAAAATGTTCTGTTGAAAATTGCTCAAACCTTCGCCGGAGTAGGAGATCGCCTTAAGGTATGTTATTTCCAAAAGTACTGTAAATGAGTTATACTTAATTTTTCGTATTTCAAAATACAATTAATTTCAGAGGCAAGGTAGGAATTTGCGGGGAATGAAGAAAAACAATTTTGTTTCAATTATTTTTAAAAATGTAAAAATTACAATAAAAGTAAGTATTGTCTTTCAAATTTGGTGTCCCTATTGAATTTGTTTATATAATCATGTAATGAACAATATTTACTTAGTATATTATTATGAAAATAGACAAAAATATGTTGAATATTTGTACAATATTAGAGCACATTCACACACAACATTACTTTCTAATCTTTTCAAATAACCGAACTAATACACTTGTTTGCCTTCATCCAATACAACATGCAGGCCTTTTCAAAATCATTAAGATCATTGAGGAACCCCATCTATAACATGATTGTGCCCACAATGTGGCCAAAGGTACACATGTATGTGAGAGCACAAGACGTGGCCAATGGTCACGTCGAAAATGCGCGAGGCCTGTATATACGCATCCATGCAGAACAAATTCAGGATTTCCACTGGTGTATATATTTTTTTCCATTTGAAAGCATATTAAAAGTGATACAGCAGTAGCAAATGGTATCATGCCAACAGAGACGTCAACAGGATGAAGTCACTGAAGTAACTTTTTCTGAAATCATGGATGTAAAACCACACATATACATGGCGATTATAAAGTCACTATTTCTGTATGAACCGGATTTATTGCATTAAATGCAATATGTACTGAAACATATATCACAGTAGGACACAAGATCAGTGTAACTCAATGTTACCACCCCTCAAGTCTAGACACAGATGCCAGCGATCCTCCTCTGCCTGAAGCACCTTTACCAACATAGTTGATAATCTCAGCAGCTGTAGTGAGTTGTTTCAACTGGGTAATGCTGGATCTTCACCTCATAAACCTTAGACTTGATAAACCCCCAGATCAAAAAGTCTAAGGTTGTCAGGTCTGGTAAGAAAGGGATCCAAAGCTGTTGCGAGGCACGACCAATCCATCGACCGGGAAACACTTTGTTTAGGTGTGAAATTGTTCTTGTAACTGAACAACACTTTCTGCATCAAATTCTCATTTGGGTAGGTCGTGGCCAGGGTGGCTTGATTTTTCTTTTAAAAAATTTTTTTTTTTTTTTTTTTATTTAAATCGATTTTTAAGAAAACATGCTTAAAATTGCTTGTATGGTTTTTGACACCATACTTACAGATACAAGTTTCTTTTTGTTTTCAGAAATGTAAATTTTTGAACAGTTTGATTAAAGCAATTAAAAAATTGTGTAAATACACGCGTCCAATTGGTTATTAATTAGAAAGTGGCTGGAAGTTGCGAGAAAATAATCTCTCATTTATTGCAAGATAAAGGCAAATCCATAACCAATTGGACCAGTTTACGTCATTATTACAACCCATCATGGAAGTACAGCACCACATTTCAACCTGGTGGCAGAAATTTGATCTTTTTTTTATTTTCTTTATCGCCATCCTTTTTCCGCATGGTCTGCATAGTGAATTCACCAAATTTCAGAGTTCTAAGATGCCTCAAACAGGCTACAGAGGGCTCTGAGTTGGGTAACTTTAATTCTGGCCACCCAGTATATTTTGCATCCCATCTTTTCCTTTCTTAGAGCCTATAAATACCATTAAATGATTTCGAGATTAATGTACTTTCACCAAAAGTGATTCTGATATCTGCAAAATCCTTATGTACATTATTCTATAAATCATTTCTTTAAGGTGATTTCAATCAGTGATTTTTTTTTTTTAAAAATCACCTGATTTAAATCTTAAATCTTGTGGCAATCCACCTTGGTCATGGCACATAGGTTCCCGGACCCACATGATCCTCAGCTTCAAGCTTATGCACAAGCTTATGTGGTATGGACCTTTGTGCAATTTGTAGCACAGGGTTTTGCATATGGTGGATTTGCGGACACCAAGCTCCCTACTGAGTCTCCTGATCGATGCGGTGGGGCTATGTGTGATCGCATCCTGTACACTTTGCACAATTTGTGGTGTTATGGCTGGCCTGCCAGGATACTCTTCATCCACAACACTACCAGTTCACCTGAATTTGTTGACTAGGTTCTTTAGAGCCAGCCTTGTTGGGACTGGGTTTCTGGGTGAAGTCTGTCTGCACCTGTTCATACGTCTTTCTACGTAGACGAGTACAAACAACAGCTGATCTTCCTTCTACTGTTAGCATTGCTTCACATAACCTGCAAAAGAAATGCAGTTTGACAGCAAGACAAAAGACCACTCTTTGAGGACATGTGATGCTCATCTCCAATTTTGAAAAAATAATAAGGAAAATGTGAAAAAATTTGGGGATGAAAATTGATAAGATAAAATTGATGAAAGAACAATTACAAACATAATGGACAACATGGTGTAATTTGATTGGCAAGGGCACTTTCCCCTTCAAAATTTCCAGGTTTATTAAAATTTACAGCTTTCAAAACTTCTGAATCCTGAGATTTGTTACACCTGGGCTTTTTCTATCTACTGATTCATTTACAAAATACCACAACTTTAGTACATACTTCTAAATAAGAATCTGGAACCACACAGAAGAGAGGATCAAGTCAGAAAGGTGGAGTTTTGGCAGTAAAGAATTCCTTTACCCCATACCCAGTGGCATGCCAGCAGGACGAAATGAATTCATGATAGATGTCGATGCAAGCGTAACGGATTGTCCTGTTCAAAAGCTTCCGGTAACTGCCAAATCAGTGGATGCAATAACAAGTATCCCACTGCAAAAAGTGAATGTTGATTGATTCATTCATTACTTTGCTTTTCTGAAACTTTTGGCTAATTGCGAAGATGAGGTTAATGATGATTATGTAAGATGGATGAAGAAACAATCATAAACATATAGGGACGACAAGCAGAAGCACAAGCCTCACAAGGGATTATACCAGATGCCTGAGAGTTTTGCCAGTCTGCAAAATGCAGCCCAGGGTGTATTATGTGGAAGAGAGATTGATATTTGGGTGTCTTCACAAAGGCTCGTCCCTTACACTCAGTGAATATGTCAGTGATGAAGACAATTGTCCATACTTAGAAGTTGGTTTCATAATTAAAAAGAAATTTGAAGTAATTGTTATTTTCTTTATTGTTAACTTCTCTAAATATATGTCATTAAAGTTATTTAAGAAATGGTTATGTTGTAGTATCCAACTTGATCGGATAATATCTTCAGGCTGCGCTTTTTAGTCAAAATTTAAAATTTTTATGAAAAAATGTAAAAAAATTGGAATTTTTCCTGATGGTTTCTCGAAGTTCCTGGAGTGATTTAATGGCAAAAAATTACATATATTACTTGTATGTTGCTTAATATTAAGGATTTAGTGTGTTTGAATCAGGGAAAATGGTTTCTTAGTTCGCCAAAATTCGTCAAAAAACGCCAAATATACAGAAATGTTACGGATGTTGGGAAGGCAATAACCCGCTATAATTACTCAACCCCACCGACTTAAATTTACCAAAAACGATAAGGTAATAGGAAAGGAAGTTAACTGCAGCTCTTAGTTCATCGACTATCTAGCACTCACCACGAGGAGGTGGCTGCAATCGAGTGCCGCCTGCCCACCCACCCAGGTAGACTGGCCTATTTAGGTTTTAAAGTCCGCTTTGGTTTCAAACTTTGGTAATATTTTCCTGTCCTCCAATTGAGTTCTAATATAGCCATCTAGGCAGTCATAACCACATAAAGCAATTGATGCAGCAGTTACATCTTTGACGCACAGTTCCACTGCCTGGCTATGGCACGGCAGGTAAAAAAAGTGCAGTTTTCCTAGGGAATCGTCTCTTTCTGCTGCGATCTCTTCTAAGTCTTCATTTGTAAGTAAGTGTGCTACTGGAGGCGATGTTATTTCTTCTTTTCCCCAGTGCACTAAATCTGTGTAATCTTTGGCATTAAAGTTAATCACTGGGGGTGCAAATTTTCTTATGGTGTTGTTTGGTTGGCTTTTTCTTGCTTCCAGGATCTTCTTCACTGCGTTTTGACGCACATTTGGGTGACTGTCTGCCAACATACCAACAAGTATGTTTTCTGGATGCCCCCAGAAAGCATGATTTTGAAGACGTTCATAGAGAAAAGTCTTTAAATCGTTTGGTAAGTACTCCATTTTCTGTAATGTTAGCCACAGGTTTTTTGACGCGTCCTTAATAGTTCCATTGCATTTGATTTAATACCACATGGGAGCGTAAACTTTAACGACAAATTCTGTCAATGTCTTAAGAGCACGTGATGGATTTGACGTTGCTATATACAGTCAAAGGATGTGCCCTGCAAGAGTCAGCCATCGAGCATGGTGAATGGACCCAGAAAGACACATTGCAAGATCATTTGGACACACTCCACTGTTTGCAGCCTGGCACATTTTGTAGAGGTAAACCTGGTCTTTGCTGAGAACATCAACGTCAATATCAGGAAAAACTGCTTCAATTTTTTCGAACTGGACGATGGGCTGTCTTTACAGGTAGACAAGCTCTTTCCTACGTCGCCATGAAATCCCTTCGGGCCGGATATCTTGCCGCCAATTTTCTCAAAAATGTGTCTTAGGGGCAGTTCATTAGGGGCACAACTTTTGGTCTCGAAGAGATAAAGGGGGCCAGGGATCATCCAATTTATTCCTCGCAGTGAGGTGCCAGGGGGGTAAGAGGACCTAATTTTATTTAGGGCCTTGGATTGCTGCCGACGTCACGGGTTCCCCTGTAAAAGAGAGTAGGTTGCGCGTAGTAGCCCCAACCACAGCCGGGAATTGGCCGAAACCAATCGGTACTCCCGAATAGCGGGCGCTGGGTAAAAGGATTAAAGGATGCCACGACACTTACACCTCCCCCCCTCCTATGCAGAGATGCCAGGTTAGAAAGGAAGGTCCAGGTACTCCAAGTCAAGCTTGGCAGGTAGAACCTGAGCACCTATCAGCCGAAGCGAGCGGACCAGGTAGGTAGGTTGCTGCTAGGCTCCTCTTCTTCTTTCTTCTTCTTCCTCCTTCCTTCCTTCCTTCTGGGATGGCTTCTAGTTTTCAGGCTGGGAGGCCAGTTAACCCTGGATGTTTGCCTGTTGACATCAGGGAGTCAACTAAGATCTGGGCCTCGCGGTGGTGCATGGGCGGTGAAAGTTTTAACGAGTATGCATTGCTAACTCATTTTTTTACATATTGCAAACTCCGTATTGAGAATTGTCAAGGTTGGACATTGAGAAATCACTAGTGGGAAAATCACTAGATGCACGTGTCATAATAAACTAAAACTGTGTGCATTCAAACAATACAATTAATAATGAGCCACACAGGACGCTGCAATTCTAAACAAAGAGTTCAACAGTGTAAATGACAATAATTGATAATGTTTACAGAATACAGCGGCCACACAGGGTCTAATAATAAGTGATGCTAATAAACGTAGAGGTGGATCCGTTAACGTTTACAGAATACATTTAAACTAAAAGCGTGTGTCTCACAGGGACATTCCGCTTAACTCTTTTATCCAAAATTAAAAAGAATATAGCGACCACGCAAGGTCTAATAATAAGTGAATGGCGACCATGCAGGGTTGTTATATGCCCCTTCCTTGGGCGAAAATTTTGATGAAATTTAAATCTTACAATTTATGAAAAGTTTTCATTAAATATTAATTTAAAATTCAATAGAAAATAAGACAGTAGTAAGAGTCTCTGTTTTTTTCTACACTTTAGTCACTAGGTCATCTTCTTCCCCTACCACTTCTCTTCTTTGCTCCGGAGAACATCTGTAGAGGCGAAGGTTGTCTAAGTTGACTTGGTCGACTGGGTTCTTGGTCTTCTGGTTCAACAGCAGGGCAGTGTTGCTTCAAACATCCGTGGCGACATAGGGGCCAATAAACACTTCGAATAGCTTGGCGAGTGTCTTATTCTTTCTGGAACTCAGCTTATGGTTCTTGACCAGAACCAAGTCACCTTCTTGCAACTGAAATGCATTTCCTTTTACTTTAAACTTTCTTTTCTCACTTTTGGAGCGTTCTCTAGTTCTTGCCATGAATAACTTTTGATACCAGTTGTCTATTTTGGAATCGGCTTCGTCAATGGGCCAGTTGAAGTGGTCCAGAACTTCATTAGGCACAGGCCTGTTAAAGAATAACTTTGAAGGTGCATATCCTGTAATGTCTGAAACAGAGTTGTTTAGGAGCCATGAAATTTTGGTTAGATACTTTGACCAAGACTGGTGCTCACGATGACAGAACAATCTGAGTAACCGCACTATTAACTTGGTTAATTCTTTCGATGGTATTACTGCTGGGGTGATAAGTGGTGGTGAAGTAATACTTAATCCCTTTCTTATCTAAATACTCCTTCCTCAATCCAGAAGTAAACTGTGTTCCTCTATCAGATAGAATTGCTCTCACCTTTGGAAAATGGGAGAAATATCCTCTTTCCATTACATGAACGATTTCCCTGGCCGTTCCTCGTCTCAGAGGGTAAGAGGAGACAAATTTGTTCCCTACATCTACCATGGTCAAAAATACTGGTACCCATGAGACATAGGCAACTTTCCGATTAGGTCAACTGATAAAAGTTCATGAGAACTTTTCTGATTAATGTGTAGCTTATCCTTCAAAATACCTAATTTGTCCATCCTTCAAAATACCTAATTTGTCCATTTTCGTTTTAGCGCAGGAGAGACAATTCCTAACATGTTTGGCTATATCCACCTTCAATTTAGGCCAAAAATATCTACTCTTAATTCTCTTAAGGGTTTTAGCCATGCCGAAGTGACCTAGTTCGTCGTGGTTCTTCTTTAGGACCCTCTCTTTCAGCTTCTCGGGGACACACAATTTCCAGGAGACTCATCCCCAGATGTTTTCCTAAATAAGAGGTTTCCATACACTTGATACAATCTTTTCATCCTGGATTCGGCTGGATAACGGCTGAGTATATCGGGAACCGTGTTTTCTTTTCCTTCTATATAAATAATTTCAAAAGAGTAAGATTGTAGTTTCAGGGACCATCTGGTGAGCCGACAGTTCCAGTTCCTGGAATTTTGGAGCCAAACTAACCCTCTGTGATCAGTGTAGATTTTGAAATGTCTCCCGCGAAGATAAATCTCAAACTTGCTTACTCCAAAAAGTATGGCCAGGTATTCCAGTTCGTGAATGGAGTAGTGTACTTCATTGTTCTTTAGCTTCCTGCTAGCATACTGGATTACAGCTTTCTGTCCGTTCTGCTTCTGAAATAAGACACATCCTAAGCCTTTGGTCGAAGCGTCACATTGTATGCAGAACTCCTGGTCTAAATCCAGTTGAGCCAGGGTAGGAGCGGTTACCAGTTCTTGTTTAAGCTGGTCGAAGGTGGATTGTTGCATTGAACCCCAATTTTAGAGAGTAACTTCAGCAATGGTTCTGTCTCAACCGAAAAATCTTTTATGAATTTCCGTCTCCAATTTGCGAGTCCCAAAAATTTCCTGACATCTTTCTTAGTTTTAGGTTGTGGAAACTTCAGGATGGCTTCGATCTTTTTCGGGTCTATGTTAATCTTATCTCCTGAAATTAAATGGCCTAAATAAACCAATTTACCTTTTGTGAAGTTTCACCTTAAGTCCAACCTCTTCTAATCTATGGAGCACCGCTTCTATATGTTGGATATGGCTGTCGAAATCCACATCAAAAATCAGAAGATCGTCTATGTACACTGTCAGATAACTTTCAGTTTCAGGTCCAAAAACTGTATGCATAACTGACACAAAGGTAGACACAGCATTAGATAAGCCGTAAGGCATCTTCAAGAATTCGTACTGGCAACCTTTGTATGAAAAAGTAGTGTATTTTTGGCATTCTGGTTTCAAAGGAATCTGTAAATAGCCTGAAGCTAGATCTAAACTTGAAAAATACTGGGCTTGTTTAAATCTCTGCAATGACTCATCAATAGGTGGCACTGAGCTTTTAGGGACAATCATAATAGCATTTAATTGTCGAAAATCCAGGCATGGTCTTACAATATCATCGGGCTTGTCTACTACTAGTAATGGATTTAGATAGAGTGATAGCGATGGTTGAATAACGTTCCAGCTTTTCCACAAGCTAAGTTCTTTTTCTAGAGTGGCCCTTTTCGAAAGTGGCACTGGATATGGCGGGCGATGAACTGGTTCGGTACTTTTTAAAAGGATCTCACATTCTGCACTTTCCATGGTACCGGGCTTCTCTGAGAACACAGCTATATATAGATTCAGCACATACAGCAACTCCTGTTTCTGGGAATCATTCAGAATGTCTATAGTTTCGACCTTCTCCCTGAGGTCTGCCGGTTTATGCATCCACTCTTCGTCTCTTTCTTGGACCCTTTGGATGTACCGCACAATTTCAACATCCAGTGGATTCCCTACATCTTGATCCGGAGTTTTTACAAAATACAATTTTACCGAGTCTCTTCTGAAATTTATCTCGGCCTCGTGCTGCTTCAAGAATGGCATGCCCAAAAGAAGATCTGTACAAAAACCTCTCAATATAAAAACTTCAGTACTGAACACCATACCTTCAATCTCCAGTTCCACACGTCTGCTGCCAAAGACATGCTTCCTATGACTCCCAGAAAAATCCACCAATCTTATCTCTTGAACCTTCTGCACTTGAATACCTGGAATTTGTTCCTTTAATTTATCCCAAATTTCATAACTTGAAATAGAGCATTCGCTCCCAGTATCTATTACACAAGTCACTGGTATATCTATTAACTTTGCCGCCTCTGCTGGTGATTTGTATCTAGTCCTTGATTCCCTTGCGGATTTCAGTTCACTCTGTAATTTTACTTCTTCTGTTTCAGATAGTTGAAAGTTTACCTTCAGTTCTTGGATAGCTGTATCAGGTCGCTCCTCCGAGGCACCTTGCCTGAATGGGAACGAAGCACCTAGACAAGGATCTAGTTTGTTTGGCAGGATTGAGACCTTTGATTACGCAGGAAGTCCCGGGTTGTTTCCTGCTCAGAGGTCAAAACTTCTCTGGAGGGTGACTGTCTTCCACTTGGCCCCATGTTTCTAGGTGAGGGTTGCCTAGGTGGATTAGGACTACTGCATTCCTGATTGTTCCTCCTCATATCGGGAAATCTACGATCTTGCCCTTGATTTGGTCGATAAGGTTCCCATGGATCATTCTGGTTACGGTTCAGTCCTCGGTTATCTTCACCTCTATTAAAATTTCGAGTTCTCCAAGAGTTTTCTGGTCTAGTGTCACTCTTGGTCTCAATGCTTCGCACTTTGAAACTCTTATTGGGAAGTTATTTACCTTTCAAGTCCTCTTTATTTCTCCAAAAGTCGGGATCATCGTATATTTCAAAGTCCTTGAGAAAGCTGGTCAATTTGTCAACTGATCTGGGAGCGTGCGCAAGGCAGAGATTTCGGGTTCTATAAGGTAACTGACCTATGATTAAATTCAGCACCTCGCTCTCGCTGAAGTTGTTGCTTAAATTCCTATAGGCGGCGTAAATGCTCCAAGCGAAGCTCTCCATATTTTCATGTACTGGACGGGAATATCTATTTCTTACTGCAGTTAATTGTCTCTGCTTAGCCTTCTCGGAGGCAAACTCTTCTTTAAACTTTATGCTGAAATCAGCATAGCTAACAAAACTGTCTATGTTACCTGCCAGCCAATGTTCAGCTTTACCGGTGAATACTCTAGGTAGCAATTCGAGTCTATAATTGTCAGGCACTTGCATGAGCTCGAAGCTTACATTGAGCTCACGAAGATATTTCTATGCTAACTGAGCTTCGATATCACCCTTGAACTTGGGGATGTGTGTGATGTCAGCCATTCTAGGCATCTTAAATTTGGTTCTTCGCCGAGGAGGTGACCCATCGGAACTATCTGCTTCTCTATGCTGGTTACGCTTATCCGATTGAATGGTTCCCAGATAGAAAGGATTCTGCACCACTCTAGGAGGTTCATAAGAGGCTGCTTCAGGATTCAAATTTCTATCCCGTTCAATGGAATCTGGGAGAACATCAGAATGGGCTCCCAGTTGTATCTGTAACCGTTCAATCTTATCTTACAGTTCGCCTACTCTTCTGACTATAGACCCAGTCTGCTCATGTATTTCTCACCGAAGAGATACTTCCAGTTTCTGTGTCTCTTCGCAATGAGAATTCACCTTTTTGCCGGTTGCTTTAGCCATTGTTTCTGCAGCTACTTTCTGTTCTTGGACCGTCTTCTCCATAACTACGGCCTGCTCACTCAGAGTCTTTACTGCTGAACTTATGGTTTATACTGATGCCTCTATCTGCTACTGATGCCTCTATCTGCTTAACTGTCTCTGGTTCTTCACTTCCACCTTCCGTCGTAGACTGGGCTACCAATTGTAGACATACATCTAAATTTTTCTTCATTTATTCCTGCTCTTGCTCCATTTCACCACGCCAGACAGCTAAAGGTTGTAATTGTTCCTCTACTATTCTCACTACTTCCTGCTGACAAGAGATTCTAATTTTATCTAATTCCTCCCTAAGACTTTCTAACTGGTCTGATGTTGGGAGAAGAGTGTTCGCATCTCTGTTCTGCTTCTATCAGCTTCTTGCTCTCTCCTCTCTTCTTGACCTTCAATGGAGAGTTTCTAATTCTTTTTCTCTTCTCTTTTGCTTTTTGTTTTTCTATTTCTCTTTTCTCTTCTGCTTGTCGTTTTTCCATTTCTCTTTTCTCTTCTAGAGACTCTATTAGCAACCTAAATTCTTGTGTGTCTAGTTTTCTTTTAGCTTCTTCTTCTGCTTTCTCAAGTGCCTTTTTAGCTTCTTCTTATGCTTTTTCAAGTGCCTTTTTAGCTTCTTCTTCTGCTTTTTCATGAAGCCTTCTATCCTCCATGGACTCCACTACTTGTCTTAGCTCCATTACCTCTTTCTTTCTAGCTCTCTCTTATATTTTAGCCATATTTTTCTTTCTCTGCTTCTCTTCCTCTATTCTTTCCTTTCGTCTATGTTCTTCTTCCTCCACTTTCTATCTTCCTTATCTCTCGTCAGCCATTCTAATAACCAATGGTCTGATGGGGTCGTACTAGGAGCACTTGGTTGTTGCCCGAAAGCCATCAAGGGCACTGATGAGCAAGTCTTGCATCTGGACTCTGCAGTGGACACTGAGGTCTCTTCTTGCCCCTCACATCTCCAACGGAACTTCTGGAGACATTGGCAACACTGGAAAGACTCCATCTCTTCTCCAGTATCCTCACAGCATCCGAACCCAGTCTCTTCATCTACGGTTTTACTCCCCCTGCTTCTTAAGTTCATACTTGACATGTTCCTTTCCATTTTGACACACCGTCTATGGTTTCTTGCACTACACAACACTATATCTTCTCCTTCGTGAATTCGTGATCGCTGCCGACGACACAGGTTCCCCTGTAAAAGAGAGTAGGTTGCGCGTAGTACCCCCAACAACAGCCGGGAATTGGCCGAAACCAATCGGTACTCCCGAATAGCAGGCGCTGGATAAAAGGATTAAAGGATGCCACGACAGCCCCCCCCCCCCCCCCCTGCGTTAGCGGGGGAATTGGTGAGCCAACCAGTGTCTCCTATGCAGGGACAGCAGGTTAGAAAGGAAGGTCCGGGTACTCCCAGTCAAGCCGGGCAGGTAGAACCTGAGCACCTATCAGCCGAAGCGAGCGGACCAGTTAGGTAGGTTGCGGCTAGGCTCTTCTTCTTCTTTCTCCTTCCTTCCTTCTGGAATGGCTTCTAGTCTTCAGGGAGCCAACTAAGGTCTGGGCCTCGCTGCGCTGGCTTTATACTCGCGGTGGCGCATGGGCGGTGAAAATTTTAACTACAAGAATGCGTTGCTAACTCATTTTTTTACATATTGCAAACTCCGTACTGAGAATTGTCAAGGTTGGACATTGAGAAATCACTAGTGGGAAAATCACTAGATGCACGTGTCATAATAAACTAAAACTGTGTGCATTCAGACAATACAATTAATAATGAGCCACGCAGGACTCTGCAATTCTAAACAAAGAGTTGAACAGTGTAAATGACAATAATTGATAACGTTTACAGAATACAGTGACCACACAGGGTCTAATAATAAGTGAAGCTAATAAACGTAGAGGTGGATCCGTTAACGTTTACAGAATACATTTAAACTAAAAGCGTACGCCTCGCAGGGACATTCCGCTTAACTCTTTTATCCAAAATTAAAAAGAATATAGCTACCACGCAAGGTCTAATAATAAGTGAATGGCAACCACGCAGGGTCGTTACAAGATTTAGTGCAACTGACACGTTCTTATCTTGCACCACAACCGAATCGGGGTGTGATTCATCACTTTTGATAATTACTGAAACAATATAACCATTAAGGCTTGATTTAAGCCAAACTTTTGACACTACTTGAACTTCTTGGGGCATTTAATGGGTTACACGTTGGTGCTGAAACGAGAGGGTAATTATCACTATAAATTTGCCAATGGGTAAAGAATGTTTATGCCACTGATATCACCACATGAATGCTAGCGAAGTCCAGATCTCGGGAGAGGAGATGGGGCATCACAATGACACAGAAGAAACAGAGGGAAGAGAAACATCAGAATGCTCCTTTCTTCCTTCTTTGGGCTGCTGCCAGTAGTGGCTTCTGCCTGTTCGCACGTGCACACCCAAATAAATCTGTAATGCAAAACATTATTATTATATTTATTCATTGAACTCTGTCTCCTTCGAAACATCAAGTGTTCCCACGCCGCTTCACCAAGAGAGGTGGTGGAGAAGCCTGCGATGAGTGATATCAACCCGCATAGACCGAGCCGCGCTAGGGGCTTGGCTTGAACGTAATGTGAGTTTCGCTCCCTATGACGCTGTTGCAGCAGTCGCGCAGAGGATGCTGATTGGGTCTTTTGGCTTGAGCACCGTGTGAGGGGAGGTTGCATCATTAGGGTAAAAACACAGTGCGGGACAAGGACCCTTGCTAATCGAAAGAAGCCCGGTCAAGCCATAAAAATGTCAGGATATAATGAATGAACCAGATGTCGGACAGGCACCTTGAACAAGCCTCTCCCACTCAAACTGGTCCCCATTCTTTCCATTGAGCGGAACTCTGTCAAAAGAAACTGGGAAAATGAGGAGGGTGTCTTCCACAAAGGGGAGAAGTGACCTTGAGTGGACCAATCACAGGATCACAGGACCTTCCACTTGAAACAACAGACTCAAAATCAAACCGTGTTTGATCTTGGGAACCTCTCGCGATGAGCGGGGCTCCACTATGTTTTTCCCCATTTAACTCCATGGTTTTGAATTACCGGAAACTTGTCCCTGCGAGTTTCTGGCAATTAGCGATGACGGATGTGCTTCACTGTGTTTTTACCCTTAGGAACGCAGCAAACACAGCGATCAGTGAGCTAGCAATGTAGTGTTGCATACCCATTCCATTAGAGATAGTGTGACAGAGTCGAGGCAACCCATACATCATTGCAAAGTGAGGGATTTTTTTTTAAAAGGGAAATTTCGATGGTATATTGTCCCTCCGATTCTGTCCCAAGCATGAAGGGTAAGAAAAGGTGAAGGGGAGGGAGGCAACATAAAGCGAGACGGGTGTTTTAAACATGCCTGGTATTGCCTTTGCTTAGTGCATCATGGCCAAAATAAACGGCCTCTGTGGCACGGTAGCCGAATTATCAACCCTCGCAGAGGGAGCGTACATCAATCAGTCAGCTGTTGTGCATTGTGTGTTTCTGTTACTGAGTTGCAAAATTATTTAGCGCTGTCAAAAGCTCGTACCTGTTTCAGTGCAAACTGTTGGATTTCATGATGAATAGGGAAACTGTACATAGCGAAAGCAGAGACTTAATATTTAACGTTGTTGAATTTTTGGAGGGAGCTCAGCTACAAGCCTGTAGCAACTGCAGCAATATATGGATACGGTGGAAGGGAAGGAAAAATTCTGAAGTACGAAGCAGGACAGTATGGACTGAGTGAGTACTGTAATTTTCTTTAACATTTATTATTCTCTTGATTTCGCTTGATTTGCTTGGTTCGATCAGTTTGTTATTAGAAATAAACAACGGCTAGATAGATTACAACTGATTTCCTTCATGTGGTAGTTGGATCGGCTTCTTTGGTGTACGCCAATGTTATTATTCTCCTTGTTCATGATTATCAGGAGAGCGGAGGAGGAAGTTTTTATGAAATGTTTTGCAAATCGACAATAGTATTGATATTGTAGATCGGTGTCTCTATGTTTTGAGTGATTTTAAAAGATTATCTAATGTCGAATTACATATTTCACAATAACATCGCTCTTCTCGTGATTGGCTGGATAATTTCCGAAATATTTGAAATTTTTATAAAATCCGTGTTAAAAAAAATTGAAATATAACTCTGTCATAGCCTCTTTTTCAGTGAAAGGTGATCCAAACTTGGGTTTCCAATATATTAAGCATCATTATATACGCAAAAACAGGTGCGAGTATTTGACAGGGGTGGACGCGAGACTAAAGTGCACACCCATAGAGCCAGACCACGAGCCGCCACTGGCTGCTGCCATGGCATCCGAGACTTCAGGAAGAGAGCCCTTATTCTGAAGGTCGCTTTCTGGAGGAGAGTCATGACTTGTCACTCACAGCTTTGCCGGTTCGCTGAAACGCTTCTCTTTCAGCTCGGCGGACGCTTTCGGTTGGTTCACATGGGATGTGGTGTGGTCAACAGCTCCTGCTGAGCACGAATATGTAAAGTCTCGCAGCATAGAGCATTATTGCGAACCAATAATGCGAGAAGATAATGTTTTCGAAATTTCTCGTAAACAATACTTAGTGTCCCAGGAAACAGCCTTTCGATCGTTGCCATATCAAAAACGTTTTAGGGTACGGATGCGCTTTTTCACCTCTCCGCCAACCCAACAATTTACTCGCTCCATGAAGGAAGCCCCGGAGGCAAAAAGTGTTTCGTTACGACCCCGCATGAAATTGTCTGGAAACACCGACAAAATTTAAAAAATCACTCACTCGCCCCATTTTTAAGGGTGAAAATGCACTTTCTTGACATCCTTAGAAATTGTAGGGGTAAAGAAATCCTACATTGTTTCTCACAGATCAATAACACACAGATGAATCAATTATTAGATAATATGCTTCAAACAAGAGTGATATCTACATACGAAAATTCTGTTCAGATATAAATATTAGTACTCAATATTAAAACATCTACACCGTGACCGTTTTAATAAAATGTTTAGATGTATAACAATTATTTGAGTTTCATATGTTTGTTGTTGACCATGGAAACGGGCGTTGCTAGGGAACGTAAAAAAATGTTATTTTCACCCCGAAAACTATGGTAAGTGAATTTTCGTATTTCAAAATATGGGCGACAAAATTTATTACAGAGGCAAGGTAGGAATTTGCAGGAATGACGGAAAAACAATTATTTTTCATTTAAGTTTCAAAAATGTAAAAATGACAAAAGAAGTAAATATTACTTTCCAATTTAGTTTCGCTATTCAATTTGTTTAGATAAAACAACTGACTATTTTGAAAGAGATAATACTTACCTAGTTTATTATTAAGGAAATATACAATATAAGGTTTCATACTGTGCTCAACACTTAAAATAAACGATTATAAAATATTATTTGGAATATTTGTACAATAATAGAGCCTGTGCACAAATACCGTTATGTTCTAAACTTTTCAAATAAGCGAACGTACTTTTACTCGTACCCTTCCTCCAATAATACATGTCGATATTTTCAAAGACATTAAGAACATTGAGGAACTCAAAAAACGTGGCCGAGAGTTACAAGTGCACGACTCCACAATATACAGGGTGTCCTAAAATAACTTCAACAACGGTTGACTGGTGATAGATATCTAAAAACAAATAACTTTACATCGAAAGTGTTTACTTTCTGCGCTTTAAGCGTTTAAAATCTAACCTGTATGTATGCAACCCAATACAGCAAACAATCGCTCTGACGTAACATCCAGAGACGCGTGGCAGGGTTGCTACTAGCGTCTCTTCTTAAGAGAGACGACTGGAAAGCAACAACTTGGGAGTCTTACCTGAGCAAAATACAAAAGAATAATGAAACTTGCAATGTTGTATTTACTAGTTTACTAGTTACAGTATTTACAAACTGACCATGGCAAACAATTTTTCAATAAATGCTGACTGAAAAGTAAGACTGTTCATTCTAAAATATTTCCATAGTGTTTCGAATTGATTGAATTGTTGTTTTAAGTCCACTTTATGCACATTAAGGCTAATCGGGACTGGACCTACAGTTTTAAGCCTCCACCAGGTATCGAACCCGGGACCCCTTGATTACAAGACGACGACGTTACTACTACGCCATCGCGGAGGCCATGTAGTGTTTCGAGTGTCATGCAATATCAATAATTGCGAGAACACGTGCGACAGATGTTGATGACATCGACGATAACACAATTGCCGATCGAGTGCGTCATACCTAGTCATATCATAAATTCTGTTACAAAGTTAATAATGAACTACAGGCACAGTGAGCAAGCTAATGTATTAATATTTGGATGTTACAAAGGTACAGGTCTTGCCAACACACAGCACCGTTCACTGTTCAAAATTGCCACCTCTGGCCTTCATACAGGCCCGAAGTCTCTATGGCCAGTCATCGATCGCAGCACGCACGGTTTCGAGGGAAAAGCCCTCCACTGCCTTCACAAGAGCACTCTTGAGACTTGCAAGATTTGGATGCCTCTTCCTACAGACCATGCCCTCCAAAACGGACCACAACCTGTAGTCCAATGGGCTCAGCCGGAGCAATGAAATTAGGCACATTCCTCTGAAGCCACTCCTGTGTGGTCTTTGCCTTGTGGGCCGGTGCTGAGTCCTGCTGGAAGCTCCACGGCTCATTGTTGAACATGGTGCAGGTCAACGATTTCACAAGTGGCTCCAACACTGTCGCTTGGTACACTTTTGCAGATGTTTTCACACCATGTTCACAGAAGTGGAGGTCAGTTGTGCCATCGTACGAAACCCCCCACCAAACCATCACTGAGGCGGGTTATGGCCTCTGAGGATCCGTGGCATTTTTCCACGAGCTTCCTGGAATATCAAGGCATAAACACGGTCGTTTTGACGATTGTAAGTCTCTTCGATCGTGAAGATTTTTTCGTCCGTGAAAAGGATCCTCCTGTGGCCACCAATTGCATAATGTTGAAGGAGTCTTTTTGTTTTCTGCTCCCTCTGAACCTTAAGCTGTGGAGTGAGGAAGTGACCAGTACTTTGCCGATAAGCGCGGAGTCCTAGGTCACTTAGTAGCACACGTGACATCGACATTTTTTAAATGTTCAGCTCTCGAGCCATCACTGCTTGTTTCCTGACAGGATTTCGTCGATTCCGCGTCGCCACTGCTTTCACGAGCTTCTGGCTCCTCACGCTGCGAGGTCTACCTTTCCTTGGGCGGTCCTCAATTGTCCCTGTGCCACAGTATCTGTTGATGGTCCGATGCACGAACATGGTGCTGATATTCAGCTTTTTCAGGGTGTTGAAAATGTCCGATGGTGATTTGCCAACTTTGTGCGATTACTGCCACACGGTTCTCGTATACAGCCCACTCCATTCGACTCGCAGTGAAATTCACCTCTCCGCTACCACAGCCAAACACACAATGATACTGGTTGTTGTTTGATCCAACATTGCGGGGTTACCTTGCCAACCAGTGTTGCCATCCCTGTCTAAACTTTGTAACAGAATTTATGATATGACTAGGTATATTAATACGGGGGCGAACCTCTTACTGAAAATAAAAGAATGGTAAGGGCTCTTGCAAAAAAAATGAAAAACGTATTTTAAACGTTAATTAATAAAGAAGTGCTTCCCTGTGCTCTGCACCACGCCATGAAGGCGTATTGGGGGTGTGGAGTCAGGGCCCCACACTTTCTTGATCACGGCCGAAGGCGGGGGTGATGTAATCAGCACCACCTACATTAAAACTAAAGCCAAATAAACCATACTTCTGTCAAGCGCTGAACTGCATAGGGCGCTCGGAATGCACGCATGATGCAGTAACACCTTTATCCAAGCCGGAACTCGTGTCCGAAACCTTTGGAAGCGAGGTGGTGTGTTGATCACTGAATGTAGTCAGTCACCGAGGCGGCTCGGAGATATTCTTCTGCATGGTTTTGTCATTGTGCATTCAACTTCAATCCTTGAAGATGAGAGTGACGTTAGCTCTCGAAAGCTCGGAAGTTATCAAAAAGTCACCTGGCTGATATCCCGAGAAAACCAGTTTACAACTAGCAGATGTAATTTCCAAATAAATAAATTGTTATAACATAACTGTAAGCATGTTCGAAACGAAGTGATGAACAAATTCTGTTCGCATTTGTTCGTTTGTCTATATAATCAACATCTGTCTCATGTGTGTCTCGCGATTATTGATATTGCATAACACCCAAAACACGATGGAAACATTTTTGAATGAACATTCTTGAATTTCATTCCGCATTTATTGTAAACTCTTTGCCATTGTCAGTTTGTAAATACTGTAAATACTTCTTACAACATTGCAAGTATAATTATTCTTTTGATTTTGCTCAGGTATGACTCCGAAGTTGTTGTTTTCAAGTCTTCTCTCTTAAAGACCTCCCCGCTGGGGCAATGGTAATAAGGGTCCCGTGTTCGATACCCGGTGGAAGCACATAGTACTTCGGATCCAACTTTAAACTGAAGATCCAGTCCCGATTAGCCTTACTGTGCATAAAGTGGATTTAAAACATCGGGGAGGCCCAGGTTATATTTTAAGCTTATGGTTTATAGCGCAGAAACTCAGCGCTTTCGAGATAATGTTTATGAGGAACAGTTATTTGCTTTTATGATATCTACCACCACCCAACCGCTGATGAAGTTTCTTTTAGGATACACTGTATATAAGCCCAATCTCACCACTCACTGACAAATGTTCTCCCTGAAGTCCCGGAGGCAAAAAATGCTCCACTGCCCCGAAATAGCTCCAAAATACCGAGAAAATTAAAAAATCACGCACTTGCCCCCTTTTCTTTCACCCCGTTTTAACTTAGAAATGTAACAATACTACTTTCGTGTGTGCTATGTTTGTTGGTGGCCATGGAAACGGGCGTCGTTAGGAAAAAGTAATAAAGGTTATTGTGTCCCATAAAATCTACGGTAAGTAAGTAATATTTAAATTTTAGTATTTCAAAATATGAGCCTCAGGATTATTTATAGAGGCAGGATAGGAATTTTAAGAGAATTATTAAAAACATTTAATTTTATTACTTTCATAATTAGCTGAAACTATTGAATTCGTGTACATAAAACATCTAACTAACTATCTTTAAACGGAGAGTTTTTACCCATTTTATTACTAAGAAAATATACAACAATATTTTCATTATTTTTAGAGTATTAGAGCACGTTCACACATTACCTTGGGTGTACTCACCTGCTTCCCTTCTTTCAATAGTGGATGCCGACATTTTGAAGGACATTAAGAGCATTAAGGAACCGTATCTCTAACAAGCGAGCACAATGGACGTGGCCAAAAGTCACGTCGGCAAGTGCAAAAGACCTGGCCAAAGGCCACGTCTAAAGTAAACGAGTCCATATACCTAATACAGCCTTACAATTTTTTCATTACCTCGTTACAGACGAGTAAGAAACTAAAGTTATGGGAAGAATAAAACAACATGGCTGCAATTCAAGACGTATGCCACCAAAAAAATATTGTACACCTACTTCCTTTCCCACTTACTTTTGTCGTAACTAAAAATGGTGTACGCCTTCTTCCTGTTCCACTTACTTTTGTCGTGCCTAAAAATAGTGTACACCTACTTTCTGTCCCACTTACTTTTCGCGTACCTAAAAATGGTGAACGCCAACTTCCATTCCCACTTACTTTTGTCGTACCTAAAAATAGTGTACACCTACTTTCTGTCCCACTTACTTTTGTCGAACCTAAAAATAGTGTACACCTACTTCCTGTCCCACTTACGTTTGTCGTACCTAAAAATAGTGTACACCTACTTCCAGTCCCACTTATTTTTGTCGTACCTAAAAATGACGTACACCTACTTCCTGTCCCACTTATTTTTGTCGTACCTAAAAATAGTGTACGCCTACTTCCTGTCCCACTTACGTTTGTAGTACCCAAAATAGTGTACACCTACTTCCTGTCCCACTTACGTTTGTCGAACATAAAAATAGTGTACACCTACTTCCTCTCCCACTTTCGTTTGTCGTACCTAAAAATAGTGTACACCTACTTCCTGTCCCACTTACGTTTGTCGTACCTAAAAATAGTGTACACCTACTTCCTGTCCCACTTACCTTTGTCGAATCTAAAAATAGTGTACACCTACTTCCTGTCCCACTTTCTTTTCGCGTACCTAAAAATGGTGTACACCTACTACTTCCTGTCCCACTTACGTTTGTCGTACCTAAAATAGTGTACACCTACTTCCTGTCGCACTTACTTTTTTCGTACCTAAAAATAGTGTACACCTACTTCCTGTCCCACTTTCGTTTGTCGTACCTAAAAATAGTGTACACCTACTTCCTGTCCCACTTACGTTTGTCGTACCTAAATATAGTGTACACCTACTTCCTGTCCCACTTTCGTTTGTCGTACCTAAAAATAGTGTACACCTACTTCCTGTCCCACTTACGTTTGTCGAACCTAAAAATAGTGTACACCTACTTCCTGTCCCACTTTCTTTTCGCGTACCTAAAAATGGTGTACACCTACTTCCTTTCCCACTTACTTTTGTCGTAACTAAAAATGGTGTACGCCTACTTCCTGTTCCACTTACTTTTGTCGTGCCTAAAAATAGTGTACACCTACTTTTTGTCCCACTTACTTTTCGCGTATTTTAAAAATGGAGTACGCCTACTACTTCCTGTCCCACTTACGTTTGTCGTACCTAAAATAGTGTACACCTACTTCCTGTCCCACTTACGTTTGTCGTACCTAAAAATGGTGTACACCTACTTCCTGTCCCACTTACGTTTGTCGTACCTAAAAATGGTGTACTCCCACTTCCTGTCCCACATACTTTTGTCGTACCTAAAAATGGTGTACACCTACTTTCTTTTCCACTTATTTTTTTCGTACCTAAAAATAGTGTACACCTACTTCATGTCGCACTTACTTTTTTCGTACCTAAAAATAGTGTACACCTACTTCCTGTCCCACTTACGTTTGTCGTACCTAAAAATAGTGTACGCCTACTTCCTGTCCCACTTACTTTTGTCGTACCTAAAAATGGTGTACACCTACTTCCTGTCCCACTTACTTTTGTCGTACCTAAAATAGTGTACACCTATTTTCTGTCCCACTTACTTTTCGAGTACCTAAAAATAGTGTACACCTACTTCCTTTCCCACTTACTTTTCTCGTAACTAAAAATAATGTACACCTACTTCCTGTTCCACTTACTTTTGTCGTGCCTAAAAATAGTGTACACCTACTTTCTGTCCCACTTACGTTTGTCGTACCTAAAATGGTGTAAAACTACTTCCTGTTCCACTTACGTTTGTCGTACCTAAAAATGATGTACTCCCACTTCCTGTCCCACTTACTTTTGTCGTACCTAAAAATGGTGTACACCTACTTTCTTTTCCACTTATTTTTGTCGTACCTAAAAATAGTGTACACCTACTTCCTGTCGCACTTACTTTTTTCGTACCTAAAAATAGTGTACACCTACTTCCTGTCCCACTTACGTTTGTCGTACCTAAAAATGGTGTACACCTTCTTCCTGTCCCACTTACGTTTGTCGTACCTAAAAATGGTGTACACCTACTTCCTGTCCCACATACGTTTATCGTACCTAAAATTAGTGTACACCTACTTCCTGTGCCACTTACAACGTTTGTCGTACCTAAAAATAGTGTACACCTACTTCCTGTCCCATTTACGTTTGTCGTACCTAAAAATAGTGTACACCTACTTCCTGTCCCACTTATTTTCGGCGTACCTAAAAATAGTGTACACCTACTTCCTGTCCCACTTATTTTTGTCGTACCTAAAAATAGTGTACACCTACTTCTTGTCCCACTTACTTTTCTCGTAACTAAAAATGGTGTACGCCTACTTCCTGTTCCACTTACTTTTGTCGTGCCTAAAAATAGTGTACACCTACTTTCTGTCCCACTTACTTTTCGCGTACCTAAAAATGGTGTACGACAACTTCCATTCCCACTTACTTTGTCGTAACTAAAAATAGTGTACACCTACTTCCTGTCCCACTTACGTTTGTCGTACCTAAAAATAGTGTACACCTACTTCCTGTCCCACTTATTTTCGGCGTACCTAAAAATAGTGTACACCTACTTCCTGTCCCACTTATTTTTGTCGTACCTAAAAATAGTGTACGCCTACTTCCTGTCCCACTTACGTTTGTCGTACCTAAAAATAGTGTACACCTACTTCCTGTCCCACTTACTTTTCGCGTACCTAAAAATGGTGTACGCCTACTACTTCCTGTCCCACCTACGTTTGTCGTACCTAAAATAGAGTACACCTACTTCCTGTCCCACGTTTGTCGTACCTAAAAATGGTGTACGCCTACTTCCTGTTCCACTTACTTTTGTCGTGCCTAAAAATAGTGTATACCTACTTCCTTTCCCACTTACTTTTCGCGTACCTAAAAAAGGTGTACACCTACTTCGTTTCCCACTTACTTTTGTCGTAACTAAAAATGGTGTACGCCTACTTCCTGTTCCACTTACTTTTGTCGTGCCTAAAAATAGTGTACACCTACTTTCTGTCCCACTTACGTTTGTCGTACCTAAAATGGTGTAAAACTACTTCCTGTTCCACTTACGTTTGTCGTACCTAAAAATGATGTACTCCCACTTCCTGTCCCACTTACTTTTGTCGTACCTAAAAATGGTGTACACCTACTTTCTTTTCCACTTATTTTTGTCGTACCTAAAAATAGTGTACACCTACTTCCTGTCGCACTTACTTTTTTCGTACCTAAAAATAGTGTACACCTACTTCCTGTCCCACTTACGTTTGTCGTACCTAAAAATGGTGTACACCTTCTTCCTGTCCCAATTACGTTTGTCGTACCTAAAAATGGTGTACACCTACTTCCTGTCCCACATACGTTTATCGTACCTAAAATTAGTGTACACCTACTTCCTGTGCCACTTACAACGTTTGTCGTACCTAAAAATAGTGTACACCTACTTCCTGTCCCATTTACGTTTGTCGTACCTAAAAATAGTGTACACCTACTTCCTGTCCCACTTACGTTTGTCGTACCTAAAAATGGTGCACACCTACTTTGTTTTCCACTTATTTTTGTTTTACCTAAAAATAGTGTACGCCTGCTACTTCCTGTCCCACTTACGTTTGTCGTACCTAAGAATAGTGTACACCTACTTCCTGCCAAACTTACGTTTGTCGTACCTAAAAATAGTGTACACCTACTTGCTGTCCCACTTACTTTTGTCGTACCTAAAAATGGTGTACACCTACCTCCTGTCCCACTTACGTTTGTCGTACCTAAAAATGGTGTACTCCCACTTCCTGTCCCACTTACTTTTGTCGTACCTAAAAATGGTGTACATCTAATATCTTTTTCACTTATTTTTGTCGTACCTAAAAATGGTGTACACCTACTTCCTGTCGCACTTACTTTTTTCGTACCTAAAAATAGTGTACACCTACTTCCTGTCCCAATTACGTTTGTCGTACCTAAAAATGGTGTACACCTACTTCCTGTCCCACTTACGTTTGTCGTACCTAAAAATAGTGTACACCTACTTGCTGTCCCACTTACTTTTGTCGTACCTAAAAATAGTGTACACCTACTTCCTGTCCCACTTACGTTTGTAGTACCTAAAAATAGTGTACACCTGTTTCCTGTCCCATTTACATTTGTCGTAGTTAAAAATAGTGTACACCTACTTCCTGTCCCACTTACGTTTGTCGTACCTAAAAATGGTGCACACCTACCTTCTTTTCCACTTATTTTTGTTGTACCTAAAAATAGTGTAAGCCTACTAATTCCTGTCCCACTTCCGTTTGTCGTACCTAAAAATAGTGTACACCTACTTCCTGTCCCACTTACGTTTGTCGTACCTAAAAATAGTGTACACCTACTTCTTGTCCCACTTACTTTTCTCGTAACTAAAAGTGGTGTACGCCTACTTCCTGTTCCACTTACTTTTGTCGTGCCTAAAAATAGTGTACACCTACTTTCTGTCCCACTTACTTTTCGCGTACCTAAAAATGGTGTACGACAACTTCCATTCCCACTTATTTTGTCGTAACTAAAAATAGTGTACACCTACTTCCTGTCCCACTTACGTTTGTCGTACCTAAAAATAGTGTACACCTACTTCCTGTCCCACTTATTTTCGGCGTACCTAAAAATAGTGTACACCTACTTCCTGTCCCACTTATTTTTGTCGTACCTAAAAATAGTGTACGCCTACTTCCTGTCCCACTTACGTTTGTCGTACCTAAAAATAGTGTACACCTACTTCCTGTCCCACTTACGTTTGTCGAACCTAAAAATAGTGTACACCTACTTCCTGTCCCACTTACTTTTCGCGTACCTAAAAATGGTGTACGCCTACTACTTCCTGTCCCACCTACGTTTGTCGTACCAAAAATAGAGTACACCTTCTTCCTGTCCCACGTTTGTCGTACCTAAAAATGGTGTACGCCTACTTCCTGTTCCACTTACTTTTGTCGTGCCTAAAAATAGTGTACACCTACTTCCTTTCCCACTTACTTTTCGCGTACCTAAAAATGGTGTACACCTACTTCGTTTCCCACTTACTTTTGTCGTAACTAAAAATGGTGTACGCCTACTTCCTGTTCCACTTACTTTTGTCGTGCCTAAAAATAGTGTACACCTACTTTCTGTCCCACTTACGTTTGTCGTACCTAAAATGGTGTACACCTACTTCCTGTTCCACTTACGTTTCTCGTACCTAAAAATGATGTACTCCCACTTCCTGTCCCACTTACTTTTATCGTACCTAAAAATGGTGTACACCTACTTTCTTTTCCACTTATTTTTGTCGTACCTAAAAATAGTGTACACCTATTTCCTGTCGCACTTACTTTTTTCGTTCCTAAAAATAGTGTATACCTACTTCCTGTCCCACTTACGTTTGTCGTACCTAAAAATGGTGTACACCTTCTTCCTGTCCCACTTACGTTTGTCGTACCTAAAAATGGTGTACACCTACTTCCTGTCCCACATACGTTTATCGTACCTAAAATTAGTGTACACCTACTTCCTGTGCCACTTACAACGTTTGTCGTACCTAAAAATAGTGTACACCTACTTCCTGTCCCACTTACGTTTGTCGTACCTAAAAATAGTGTACACCTACTTCCTGTCCCATTTACGTTTGTCGTACCTAAAAATAGTGTACACCTACTTCCTGTCCCACTTACGTTTGTCGTACCTAAAAATGGTGCACACCTACTTTGTTTTCCACTTATTTTTGTTTTACCTAAAAATAGTGTACGCCTACTACTTCCTGTCCCACTTACGTTTGTCGTACCTAAGAATAGTGTACACCTACTTCCTGCCAAAGTTACGTTTGTCGTACCTAAAAATAGTGTATACCTACTTCCTGTCCCACTTACGTTTGTCGTACCTAAAAATGGTGTACACCTACTTCCTTTCCCACTTACTTTTCGCGTACCTAAAAAAGGTGTACACCTACTTCGTTTCCCACTTACTTTTGTCGTAACTAAAAATGGTGTACGCCTACTTCCTGTTCCACTTACTTTTGTCGTGCCTAAAAATAGTGTACACCTACTTTCTGTCCCACTTACGTTTGTCGTACGTAAAATGGTGTAAAACTACTTCCTGTTCCACTTACGTTTGTCGTACCTAAAAATGATGTACTCCCACTTCCTGTCCCACTTACTTTTGTCGTACCTAAAAATGGTGTACACCTACTTTCTTTTCCACTTATTTTTGTCGTACCTAAAAATAGTGTACACCTACTTCCTGTCGCACTTACTTTTTTCGTACCTAAAAATAGTGTACACCTACTTCCTGTCCCACTTACGTTTGTCGTACCTAAAAATGGTGTACACCTTCTTCCTGTCCCACTTACGTTTGTCGTACCTAAAAATGGTGTACACCTACTTCCTGTCCCACATACGTTTATCGTACCTAAAATTAGTGTACACCTACTTCCTGTGCCACTTACAACGTTTGTCGTACCTAAAAATAGTGTACACCTACTTCCTGTCCCATTTACGTTTGTCGTACCTAAAAATAGTGTACACCTACTTCCTGTCCCACTTACGTTTGTCGTACCTAAAAATGGTGCACACCTACTTTGTTTTCCACTTATTTTTGTTTTACCTAAAAATAGTGTACGCCTGCTACTTCCTGTCCCACTTACGTTTGTCGTACCTAAGAATAGTGTACACCTACTTCCTGCCAAACTTACGTTTGTCGTACCTAAAAATAGTGTACACCTACTTGCTGTCCCACTTACTTTTGTCGTACCTAAAAATGGTGTACACCTACCTCCTGTCCCACTTACGTTTGTCGTACCTAAAAATGGTGTACTCCCACTTCCTGTCCCACTTACTTTTGTCGTACCTTAAAATGGTGTACATCTAATATCTTTTTCACTTATTTTTGTCGTACCTAAAAATGGTGTACACCTACTTCCTGTCGCACTTACTTTTTTCGTACCTAAAAATAGTGTACACCTACTTCCTGTCCCAATTACGTTTGTCGTACCTAAAAATGGTGTACACCTACTTCCTGTCCCACTTACGTTTGTCGTACCTAAAAATAGTGTACACCTACTTGCTGTCCCACTTACTTTTGTCGTACCTAAAAATAGTGTACACCTACTTCCTGTCCCACTTACGTTTGTAGTACCTAAAAATAGTGTACACCTGTTTCCTGTCCCATTTACATTTGTCGTAGTTAAAAATAGTGTACACCTACTTCCTGTCCCACTTACGTTTGTCGTACCTAAAAATGGTGCACACCTACCTTCTTTTCCACTTATTTTTGTTGTACCTAAAAATAGTGTAAGCCTACTAATTCCTGTCCCACTTCCGTTTGTCGTACCTAAAAATAGTGTACACCTACTTCCTGTCCCACTTACGTTTGTCGTACCTAAAAATAGTGTACACCTACTTCTTGTCCCACTTACTTTTCTCGTAACTAAAAGTGGTGTACGCCTACTTCCTGTTCCACTTACTTTTGTCGCGCCTAAAAATAGTGTACACCTACTTTCTGTCCCACTTACTTTTCGCGTACCTAAAAATGGTGTACGACAACTTCCATTCCCACTTATTTTGTCGTAACTAAAAATAGTGTACACCTACTTCCTGTCCCACTTACGTTTGTCGTACCTAAAAATAGTGTACACCTACTTCCTGTCCCACTTATTTTCGGCGTACCTAAAAATAGTGTACACCTACTTCCTGTCCCACTTATTTTTGTCGTACCTAAAAATAGTGTACGCCTACTTCCTGTCCCACTTACGTTTGTCGTACCTAAAAATAGTGTACACCTACTTCCTGTCCCACTTACGTTTGTCGAACCTAAAAATAGTGTACACCTACTTCCTGTCCCACTTACTTTTCGCGTACCTAAAAATGGTGTACGCCTACTACTTCCTGTCCCACCTACGTTTGTCGTACCAAAAATAGAGTACACCTACTTCCTGTCCCACGTTTGTCGTACCTAAAAATGGTGTACGCCTACTTCCTGTTCCACTTACTTTTGTCGTGCCTAAAAATAGTGTACACCTACTTCCTTTCCCACTTACTTTTCGCGTACCTAAAAATGGTGTACACCTACTTCGTTTCCCACTTACTTTTGTCGTAACTAAAAATGGTGTACGCCTACTTCCTGTTCCACTTACTTTTGTCGTGCCTAAAAATAGTGTACACCTTCTTCCTGTCCCACTTACGTTTGTCGTACCTAAAAATGGTGTACACCTACTTCCTGTCCCACATACGTTTATCGTACCTAAAATTAGTGTACACCTACTTCCTGTGCCACTTACAACGTTTGTCGTACCTAAAAATAGTGTACACCTACTTCCTGTCCCACTTACGTTTGTCGTACCTAAAAATAGTGTACACCTACTTCCTGTCCCATTTACGTTTGTCGTACCTAAAAATAGTGTACACCTACTTCCTGTCCCACTTACGTTTGTCGTACCTAAAAATGGTGCACACCTACTTTGTTTTCCACTTATTTTTGTTTTACCTAAAAATAGTGTACGCCTACTACTTCCTGTCCCACTTACGTTTGTCGTACCTAAGAATAGTGTACACCTACTTCCTGCCAAAGTTACGTTTGTCGTACCTAAAAATAGTGTACACCTACTTGATGTCCCACTTACTTTTGTCGTACCTAAAAATGGTGTACACCTACCTCCTGTCCCACTTACGTTTGTCGTACCTAAAAATGGTGTACTCCCACTTCCTGTCCCACTTACTTTTGTCGTACCTAAAAATGGTGTACATCTAATATCTTTTTCACTTATTTTTGTCGTACATAAAAATGGTGTACACCTACTTCCTGTCGCACTTACTTTTTCGTACCTAAAAATAGTGTACACCTACTTCCTGTCCCACTTACGTTTGTCGTACCTAAAAATGGTGTACACCTACTTCCTGTCCCACTTACGTTTGTCGTACCTAAAAATAGTGTACACCTACTTGCTGTCCCACTTACTTTTGTCGTACCTAAAAATAGTGTACACCTACTTCTTGTCCCACTTACGTTTGTAGTACCTAAAATAGTGTACACCTGTTTCCTGTCCCATTTACATTTGTCGTACCTAAAAATAGTGTACACCTACTTCCTGTCCCACTTACGTTTGTCGTACCTAAAAATGGTGCACACCTACCTTCTTTTCCACTTATTTTTGTTTTACCTAAAAATAGTGTAAGCCTACTAATTCCTGTCCCACTTCCGTTTGTCGTACCTAAAAATAGTGTACACCTACTTCCTGTCCCACTTACGTTTGTCGTACCTAAAAATAGTGTACACCTACTTCTTGTCCCACTTACTTTTCTCGTAACTAAAAGTGGTGTACGCCTACTTCCTGTTCCACTTACTTTTGTCGTGCCTAAAAATAGTGTACACCTACTTTCTGTCCCACTTACTTTTCGCGTACCTAAAAATGGTGTACGACAACTTCCATTCCCACTTACTTTGTCGTAACTAAAAATAGTGTACACCTACTTCCTGTCCCACTTACGTTTGTCGTACCTAAAAATAGTGTACACCTACTTCCTGTCCCACTTATTTTCGGCGTACCTAAAAATAGTGTACACCTACTTCTGTCCCACTTATTTTTGTCGTACCTAAAAATAGTGTACGCCTACTTCCTGTCCCACTTACGTTTGTCGTACCTAAAAATAGTGTACACCTACTTCCTGTCCCACTTACGTTTGTCGAACCTAAAAATAGTGTACACCTACTTCCTGTCCCACTTACTTTTCGCCTACCTAAAAATGGTGTACGCCTACTACTTCCTGTCCCACCTACGTTTGTCGTACCTAAAATAGAGTACACCTACTTCCTGTCCCACGTTTGTCGTACCTAAAAATGGTGTACGCCTACTTCCTGTTCCACTTACTTTTGTCGTGCCTAAAAATAGTGTACACCTACTTCCTTTCCCACTTACTTTTCGCGTACCTAAAAATGGTGTACACCTACTTCGTTTCCCACTTACTTTTGTCGTAACTAAAAATGGTGTACGCCTACTTCCTGTTCCACTTACTTTTGTCGTGCCTAAAAATAGTGTACACCTACTTTCTGTCCCACTTACGTTTGTCGTACCTAAAATGGTGTAAAACTAGTTCCTGTTCCACTTACGTTTGTCGTACCTAAAATTGATGTACTCCCACTTCCTGTCCCACTTACTTTTGTCGTACCTAAAAATGGTGTACACCTACTTTCTTTTCCACTTATTTTTGTCGTACCTAAAAATAGTGTACACCTATTTCCTGTCGCACTTACTTTTTTCGTACCTAAAAATAGTGTACACCTACTTCCTGTCCCACTTACGTTTGTCGTACCTAAAAATGGTGTACACCTACTTCCTGTCCCACTTACGTTTGTCGTACCTAAAAATGGTGTACACCTACTTCCTGTCCCACTTACGTTTATCGTACCTAAAATTAGTGTACACCTACTTCCTGTGCCACTTACGTTTGTCGTACCTAAAAATAGTGTACACCTACTTCCTGTCCCACTTACGTTTGTCGTACCTAAAAATAGTGTACACCTACTTCCTGTCCCATTTACGTTTGTCGTACCTAAAAATAGTGTACACCTACTTCCTGTCCCACTTACGTTTGTCGTACCTAAAAATGGTGCAAACCTACTTTGTTTTCCACTTATTTTTGTTTTACCTAAAAATAGTGTACGCCTACTACTTCCTGTCCCACTTACGTTTGTCGTACCTAAGAATAGTGTACACCTACATCCTGCCCCACTTACGTTTGTCGTACCTAAAAATAGTGTACACCTACTTGCTGTCCCACTTACTTTTGTCGTACCTAAAAATGGTGTACACCTACCTCCTGTCCCACTTACGTTTGTCGTACCTAAAAATGGTGTACTCCCACTTCCTGTCCCACTTACTTTTGTCGTACCTAAAAATGGTGTACATCTAATATCTGTTTCACTTATTTTTGTCGTACCTAAAAATGGTGTACACCTACTTCCTGTCGCACTTACTTTTTTCGTACCTAAAAATAGTGTACACCTACTTCCTGTCCCACTTACGTTTGTCGTATCTAAAAATGGTGTACACCTACTTCCTGTCCCACTTACGTTTGTCGTACCTAAAAATAGTGTACACCTACTAACTGTCCCACTTACTTTTGTCGTACCTAAAAATAGTGTACACCTACTTCCTGTCCCACTTACGTTTGTAGTACCTAAAAATAGTGTACACCTGTTTCCTGTCCCATTTACATTTGTCGTACCTAAAAATAGTGTACACCTACTTCCTGTCCCACTTACGTTTGTCGTACCTAAAAATGGTGCACACCTACCTTCTTTTCCACTTATTTTTGTTGTACCTAAAAATAGTGTAAGCCTACTAATTCCTGTCCCACTTACGTTTGTCGTACCTAAAAATAGTTTACACCTACTTCCTGTCCCACTTACGTTTGTCGTACCTAAAAATAGTGTACACCTACTTCTTGTCCCACTTACTTTTCTCGTAACTAAAAATGGTGTACGCCTACTTCCTGTTCCACTTACTTTTCTCGTGCCTAAAAATAGTGTACACCTACTTTCTGTCCCACTTACTTTTCGCGTACCTAAAAATGGTGTACGACAACTTCCATTCCCACTTACTTTGTCGTAACTAAAAATAGTGTACACCTACTTCCTGTCCCACTTACGTTTGTCGTACCTAAAAATAGTGTACACCTACTTCCTGTCCCACATATTTTCGGCGTACCTAAAAATAGTGTACACCTACTTCCTGTCCCACTTATTTTTGTCGTACCTAAAAATAGTGTACGCCTACTTCCTGTCCCACTTACGTTTGTCGTACCTAAAATAGTGTACACCTACTTCCTGTCCCACTTACGTTTGTCGAACCTAAAAATAGTGTACACCTACTTCCTGTCCCACTTACTTTTCGCGTACCTAAAAATATTGTACGCCTACTACTTCCTGTCCCACCTACGTTTGTCGTACCTAAAATAGTGTACACCTACTTCCTGTCCCACGTTTGTCGTACCTAAAAATGGTGTACGCCTACTTCCTGTTCCACTTACTTTTGTCGTGCCTAAAAATAGTGTACACCTACTTCCTTTCCCACTTACTTTTCGCATACCTAAAAATGGTGTACACCTACTTCGTTTCCCACTTACCTTTGTCGTAACTAAAAATGGTGTACGCCTACTTCCTGTTCCACTTACTTTTGTCGTGCCTAAAAATAGTGTACACCTACTTTCTGTCCCACTTACGTTTGTCGTACCTAAAATGGTGTAAAACTACTTCCTGTTCCACTTACGTTTGTCGTACCTAAAAATGATGTACTCCCACTTCCTGTCCCACTTACTTTTGTCGTACCGAAAATTGTGTACACCTACTTTCTTTTCCACTTATTTTTGTCGTACCTAAAAATAGTGTACCCCTACTTCCTGTCGCACTTACTTTTTTCGTACCTAAAAATAGTGTACACCTACTTCCTGTCCCACTTACGTTTGTCGTACCTAAAAATGGTGTACACCTACTTCCTGTCCCACTTACGTTTGTCGTACCTAAAAATGGTGTACACCTACTTCCTGTCCCACTTACGTTTATCGTACCTAAAAATAGTGTACACCTACTTCCTGTGCCACTTACGTTTGTCGTACCTAAAAATAGTGTACACCTACTTCCTGTTCCACTTACGTTTGTCGTACCTAAAAATAGTGTACACCTACTTCCTGTCCCATTTACGTTTGTCGTACCTAAAAATAGTGTACACCTACTTCCTGTCCCACTTACGTTTGTCGTACCTAAAAATGGTGCACACCTACTTTGTTTTCCACTTATTTTTGTTTTACCTAAAAATAGTGTACGCCTACTACTTCCTGTCCCACTTACGTTTGTCGTACCTAAGAATAGTGTACACCTACTTCCTGCCCCACTTACGTTTGTCGTACCTAAAAATAGTGTACACCTACTTGCTGTCCCACTTACTTTTGTCGTACCTAAAAATGGTGTTCACCTACCTCCTGTCCCACTTACGTTTGTCGTACCTAAAAATGGTGTACTCCCACTTCCTGTCCCACTTACTTTTGTCGTACCTAAAAATGGTGTACATCTAATATCTTTTTCACTTATTTTTGTCGTACCTAAAAATGGTGTACACCTACTTCCTGTCGCACTTACTTTTTTCGTACCTAAAAATAGTGTACACCTACTTCCTGTCCCACTTACGTTTGTCGTACCTTAAAATGGTGTACACCTACTTCCTGTCCCACTTACGTTTGTCGTACCTAAAAATAGTGTACACCTACTTCCTGTGCCACTTACGTTTGTCGTACCTAAAAATAGTGTACCCCTACTTCCTGTCCCATTTACGTTTGTCGTACCTAAAAATAGTGTACACCTACTTCCTGTCCCATTTACGTTTGTCGTACCTAAAAATAGTGTACACCTACTTCCTGTCCCACTTACGTTTGTCGTACCTAAAAATGGTGCACACCTACTTTCTTTTCCACTTATTTTTGTTGTACCTAAAAATAGTATACGCCTACTACTTCCTGTCCCACTTACGTTTGTCGTACCTGAAAATAGTGTACACCTACTTCCTGTCCCATTTACGTTTGTCGTACCTAAAAATAGTGTACACCTGCTTCCTGTCCCACTTACGTTTGTCGTACGTAAAAATGGTGCACACCTACTTTCTTTTCCACTTATTTTTGTTGTACCTAAAAATAGTGTACGCCTACCACTTCCTGTGCCACTTACGTTTGTCGTACCTAAAAATAGTGTACACCTACTTCCTGTCCCACTTACGTTTGTCGTACCTAAAAATAGTGTACACCTACTTCCTGTCCCACTTACGTTTGTCGTACCTAAAAATGGTGTACACCTACTTCCTGTCCCACTTACGTTTGTCGTACCTAAAAATGGTGTACTCCCACTTCCTGTCCCACTTACTTTTGTCGTACCTAAAAATGGTGTACACCTACTTTCTTTTCCACTTATTTTTGTCGTACCTAAAAATAGTGTACACCTACTTCCTGTCCCATTTACTTTTGTCGTACCTAAAAATAGTGTACACCTACTTCCTGTCCCACTTACGTTTGTCGTACCTAAAAATGATGCACACCTATTTTCTTTTCCACTTATTTTTGTTGTACCTAAAAATAGTGTACGCCTACTACTTCCTGTCCCACTTACGTTTGTCGTACCTGAAAATAGTGTACACCTACTTCCTGTCCCACTTACGTTTGTCGTACCTAAAAATGGTGTACACCTACTTCCTGTCCCACTTACGTTTGTCGTACCTAAAAATAGTGTACACCTACTTCCTGTGCCACTTAAGTTTGTCGTACCTAAAAATAGTGTACACCTACTTCCTGTCCCACTTACGTTTGTCGTACCTAAAAATAGTGTAAACCTACTTCCTGTCACATTTACGTTTGTCGTATTTAAAAATAGTGTACACCTACTTCCTGTCCCACTTACGTTTGTCGTACGTAAAAATGGTGCACACCTACTTTCTTTTCCACTTATTTTTGTTGTACCTAAAAATAGTGTACGCCTACTACTTCCTGTCCCACTTACGTTTGTCGAACCTAAAAATAATGTACACCTACTTCCTGTCCCACTTACGTTTGTCGTACCTAAAAATAGTGTACACCTACTTCCTGTCCCACTTACGTTTGTCGTACCTAAAAATGGTGTACACCTACTTCCTGTCCCACTTACGTTTGTCGTACGTAAAAATGGTGTACTCCCACTTCCTGTCCCACTTACTTTTGTCGTACCTGAAAATGGTGTACACCTACTTTCTTTTCCACTTATTTTTGTCGTACCTAAAAATGGTGTACACTTACTTCCTGTCCCACTTACATTTGTCGTACCTAAAAATGGTGTACTCCCACTTCCTGTCCCACTTACTTTTGTCGTACCTTAAAATGGTGTACACCTACTTTCTTTTCCACTTATATTTTTCGTACCTAAAAATAGTGTACACCTACTTCCTGTTCCACTTACTTTTGTCGTATCTGCTCCCAAAGGCGCGCGCAGGGTTTTTTCTCAGGGGGGACAGAGTAAGATATCTTATATTACCATTCAGTCATAAAAGTCAGAAACTTTTATTATTGTTGTTTTTGTTATTATTATTATTACTATTGCCCTTCTCCGTGGCCGTGCGGTCTAAGGGGCTGTGCTTTGAACTCTGACTGCGGGACGGCATGGATTTAAGTCCTCTTGACTTTAATGTCTGGGTTTTCGGCCTGTGTATATGTCCGGTGGCCACCCACCATCTTGAAGAAATTTGAGAGCTACGAGTGAGTAGCGTAACCCGGTCAAGGATATCTCCTATATAATGGCTGGGGGTTCGACGTGCTGACCCCACGTACCCCATTACTGGTTGAAGATCTCCATACAGGATTGTGGGAGGGGACTGGCAAAGCCCCTTCCAGGGCTGTAGAACCACGGGTTATATGTTATTATTATTATTATTATTATTATTATTATTATTATTATTATTATTATTATTATTATTATACATGACAGGGTGTGAATTATCAAGGTCGGATCCCGATGTTAGGAAATCATTTCCCGACATTTCGCAATCCATAACAGCTAAGAAATTTCAAAGGATCTTATTTAAAAATGGTTAATTCTTGATACTTTCTGCACCCGTCTTGGTCGGGAAATGGAGAATTTTTGCAGTCTCGATTGTCAGGATTATTATATGTCCTTCCCAATCCTATTTCGATCAAAACTTTTTTGTCCCGCACTCCACTGACCATACGTAGGTATATCATTATGTATGTTGGACATGGGGTCAATCCATATGAAGTGGTACAACATGGCTGCTTGACCTTTTTTAAAAAGTATATATTTTGTATGGTGTGAACCTCATATCTTGACAGTTCAGAACCACTGTTATTTTATTTTTACTATCACTAATTTCAAGATGGCGGACACTTTTTTTTATCGTGGCGTGCGTCATTTTCTCCATTCGTAAGCATCAGCGGTAACTTCTTTTCTCAGCTCTGGTAAGTCCTGCGACAATGAGACAAAATCTTGGATGTTAAGCACATTATAGGCTATAATTATATTTGTGTGTAATTTTCTAAATAGTATTCCTTCATAATAAATTTTAAGGTCAAAATTGTGTAACCTAATCCCTCAAAATAACCTTTTCGGAGATTTTTTCCAGCGGGAAGGCAGTTTGTTTGACACTTGATTTCTTTTTGCAATTACCTCTGCACCAATAGTGTATGTCAAAATTATTTGAATCTTGAGACTATTTTTTTTCTACATGGTCATCATAAACATGTACTTTTTGTTAAAAAGCTCCGACTTCAGGGTTAAATATCTCTGGTGGGCAGTTGTTTAAAAATCTGAAATTTGTACACAATACAATACTCTATGATAAGTTACTTCAGTTAAAATTTTGAGTTTGAGATTCAATTGGTTTAGGAGATACGGTTATACAAATCTCATGAAAAATTCAGTAATTCGCATTGCATAAGGTATGTCAAATTTCATTTCTTATTAACATGCTTTGTGTTAAAATTCTGCAAACTGTAACTCGGAATGTAAATGAAGAACATTAGAATCCTGAAATGGAGCTGTAATAAAGTATATATACGAGGGCGTGCTGAAAAGTAATGCCTCCTACTCTTTTGTTACTGTGTAAACGCATTTGGGATTTGAGTAACCATGCATTGTACTTATCAGACGTTTCCGCTTCTCCATTGAAGGTTTCAAACTTCTATCGCCAGGGGGTGCTGACTATAGCGAGGAAAATGGCAGCTTGTAACCATACAATGTTGGTGAAGCTCCTGATGCAGCATGCGGTGATCAGGTTTCTAACTGCCCACAATTGACATTCAAAGGAGAATGAAGGCTTTTTATGTGGATGAATGTGTAGATATCAGTACTGTGTGAGGTTGGGCTCCCATATTTATGGTAGCTCTATCAAACAAAAGCCATAATTTAGCAAATTTGTTGTTCTTTCGTTTTGATTATCTTCACTTTTTGTGTACATACAATGCACCGCTTTCGATATATTAACTTTTTAAAAAAATTATGGTGAATTTTTGCCGCCATTTTCCAAGATGGTTGATTTTCCCCAAACATTTGAATTGCGGATTTTTAATATATTATTCACTATACCATTCCGCACAATCTGGCATAAAAAAAAAAACATTTGTGTTGCAATTATTTCCGGATTAGGCCATTTTTACCCGTTCGTTTCCTCTACTATATAATAAATTCTCTAGTCATTACAGTTTAAATATACACACTGTATCACTGTATACTCGCTTGTACGACGCTTCTTTGCACTATTTTTTTATAAATCATCAGGTGTTCCTCTGGTAGCATCCCAACAATGGTCTGCTAACATTGATGGGCTTCACTGTCCTTCATAGCGTTTCTCCACACCTGCAGAAGCATGATATAAACGCTATCCATATTCATGACCGACAAAACCACAGTTCCTGGGGAAAAGGTCCAAGATGGGAGTACAAAAAAATGAATTTTCAAAGATATGTTGCATCCCTCTTTATAATAACACGACAGCATACTATCTACTAGTTTTTTTTTGTAATTCTTAGCTTTGTGGTTTCCAAGAAAGTTGTTTGCTGCCATCTTGAAAGTAGGTTAAGCTTCTTTCTCAGCACCACGAAGCACTTAATTGAAGTGTGAATCCTTAAGCAGCTTGCAAATGTGTGGCCCTCTTTAACTCTGGCGTCATTTATACTTAGAAACTTGTCATGTCTCTGAGGTAACGAAATGCTCCTTCTTTATGGTCCAAGTTTTTAATTAGTCATAATTTTATGTACAACAGTGGTAACATTACCTAATTGGGGTTTCACGAGACGTGCACTTACAACGTTATTTAATCCAGTTTCTCCTTTTAAAATGTCCTTTTCCCTCTCTGCTATCCCATTCAACATAGGAAACAGAGAGTACTTTCTATAACCAAGCTGAAGTCCAAGCACTACACCTACAATTTTCAAATACAGTCTGTAGCTATGCTCGGCGGTGGCGTCAGGACTAATCATTTAGGAGTGCTGAGGGGGTGCGATGTTGGAAATAAAGAAAACATGAAATATGCATGCATGTTTTAGTCACTTAATCATATACCAATCAGCTGTTAGGCATTTATGATAATATGCCAATGAAACTGAAGAATACTAGCGATTTTCTTGATTTTTGCTTGATTTTAGCACATCAACGGTTTGTTTGGAAATTTGAAAAGAACAGCTTGTTCAAGGAAGACGGACGACCGGAGGATTTTTTTCCACGGGGAGAAGGGCAAGACGAACGAGGCATATTTTTCTCCCTAATAGTGTTGCTCTCTAGGATAAATAAAAAACACTCCTTCAATTTGAAGTTATCATGTTCTTGCCACGCTCTTATGAAAGGCCGTACCCCCCTTGCCCCCTCCCTCCTTCAGGACTCCATGATGACATCTGTATTATGTCTTACACTTCCTTGTTGTCGCCTTGTAATCAAGGTATCCCGGGTTCGATAGCTGGTGGAGGCGCATAGTGGTTCGGATCCCACTTTAAACTGTAGGTCCAGTCCCGATTAGCCTTACTGTGTATAAAGTGGACTTAAAACACCAAATGAGTCAATCAATCAATCTTACACTTCAAGAAAGGGTCATAGAATGTTACCATTCAGACACACGCTACAGTCTTGATGAACTATGTAGTGAAATACAAAATAAAATTCGCCTTGACTGCAAAAACACACTTTATAAACCTTTGCAATACATTGCAAGCATAGGCGTAAGTTGGTGGGGGCAAGGGGGGCACTTGCCCTCCCAAAATATTAAGGTTACTGAATTTAAAAATTAAGGATACTTTCCTTAACCTCCTGGGACCTGAGGAGAAAGTATTGAAGAGTATATTTTATGATTGCGCAGTTCTGGACTTTCTACGGGATGAAAAACATGTTGATCCAGGCTCCAAAAGTCTCAAGTTTGGTTCTGCTCCCAAAAGTTAAGTCACAAGTTTGATTCTGCCCCCCCCCCCAAAATTAAGTCACAATTTTCCACCATGATAGTGTTCTCCCCTCAAAGAAACACATCTTCAGTTTGGATCGCTCTTGCAATAATTAACACATATTACTCTGACTGAAATTACTTTATATGAGAAATATATAATTTTTGGTCGATTTTCTCTTTCCAGTGTGGGCCTTGGCCCCTCTTGTCCGTCGTTCGGACCTCCTGCCTTATAAATGAGTAAATGAGGGAAACATTTTACATTTTTGAAGACATTGCATCAGGGTGCGAAATCACTGCAGATTGGTGGGGGGAAGGAACAGACAGACACACACACACAATACATACTCTCTCTCTCTCTCTCTCTCTCTCTATATATATATATATATATATATATATATATATATATATACACACATACACTATACACTAAATATATGTCAATTATTAAATAATCAAATTATATTATTATATATACACAATATATTATATAGACTGTCTTTCATTCAAAATGTAATTGCTAATTGAAGATTTTGATGTACTACTGATGCTATGAACAATGATTTGCGTAAGAGAGAAGGGTCAAAAATTAAGAGACATTAAGAAGATAATAGTTTCCTGTATAAAATTCACATATAAGTGGCATTATGTGTTTTATTAATATATTTCCATACTTCTTGGTTGCTAACGAAAATCGATGAGAAATGGAGAATATATAAGTTGGTCTAATTTCTGTGTTCTGGGGATTGCTGGATTCAGTGTCCTAAGAGATGAGGCTCTTTGTTCTTTTTCTATGGTATCAATATTATTCCAGTGGAATCCAAACCGTTCGTTGTTAACACAAAAACTCTCCCCCAGAAGAGTTCGATTGGGGGGAAATTTCAGGACAAGATCGTTGATGGGGGGGAATTCCCCCACCCCGTCCCCCCGGGATTTCGCACCCTGCATTGCATCATATTGTACTAACAATTAAAATAGTAGGATTTTCCTTCTAAAATTTTGAAAACTAGAGCAAAATGAAAAGTTTCATTGTCAGATTCGTATTCAGCACCTTCGAATTATTAAAATTTGGGTACTTTTGTTTCAGAAACATTTTGGATGTTGACCAGTGTAATTTAAATAACATATTATTAAAAGTAAAAAAAACAGGTTTTAGACCCTAGTTTGCAGTGCTGCATTTATCGATTTCGTTTAAAAATCACTGGGGACACATTTACACATAAAAGCAGTCCATAATCTGTAACATTTTACGATATATGCGACAAATGGAAAACAAATTCATTGTGACAACACATTGTGCACTCTGAACCAGCTTCAGGTCGAAAAATTACCTCTCCAATCACAATAAACTGTATATAGTTAGCTACCCATCCGATAGATGTCATCACTAGTTTAAGCAGAACGTAACCTTCCCGTTTTATCCTACTTCTCCATCTTGTCCAACATTCGACTGTTACCAGAGTTTCAAGTTTATAGATAGTCAACAATGTTCTGTGGGAAGTTTCTCATTATTCAGTAACTATAAGAACATACATCCAAAAGTTTTGTGACATATTATTCCAGGTCGAGCTTTTCAATAAGAGACGTGTAATGAAACTTTGTTTCTATTACTGTGTTCTGCTATTGCTCTCTCCACGAAACTAGACCAGTCAAGGTCACGCATTTTCCTTGCCTCCCCCACACCCCTGCCCCTCCAGGGTTGCCACACTTCTTGTAAGCTGCTTAGTCGACACTTCGCGCTTTGTACGTTTCCGGTTGAATTCATCAGTTGAAGTTGTTGCTTGTTGGCAACACTGTAGCTTGGCTGGACTATGTAGTTTCATGGATTTTAATTTAGCTATCCAAGAAGATTCATTTTCCAAAATTCACGCAAGAAAGCCACAGAATGCTGGTGCTATGCAACTGATTAAAATCGGATGCGAAATTATAAGTGTCCCTAATTTGATACTAGTGATGAAGTAATTTGAAAGAAAATTTCAAAGTTTGAAGTGAAATTCAAAATGCCAAGAACTTTTGTGGTAACCCGTTGGTATATATTTTTTTCCTTTTGGGGTCCTAAATGAAACTTACGGTGCATTAGGGTACGTCTCCTCTCGTGGATTAATAAGATATAATGACCAATACCAATGTAGAGAATGCTTGGAACCGATCATTTGCACAGACATTAACGCTTCTGGAGACGCGGCGTGCGTATGTGACACTCGTACTTGCAAGTATGGAAAATTATATACCGTTTAAAGCCTAAGAAATAGATAATTTTCATTTGGACCATTTGCTGAATCTTGTCATTCAAAATTTTTATTCAGCCTAAAATTTTAAAAAGAATCTAAAAAATGTTAGCTTCTGTTTCCGACTTTGAAGTAAGCATCTAATACAAAGTACTACGTGATATATAGATTCGTTCAGGCCCGTGTTGGCAGGGGCCAGGGAGGGCTGAGCACCTCCTGGGACTGCCGTCAGCTCCATTGACATTTAGGTAAAACTATTTTGTATAATTTGTTTACAGCAGATGTCATTTTGCTCACAACTTGGTGAAGGATAAATTTACAGAACACGAAAAGCGGTTATTACGAGTCGTTCATCTTATTTATGAGTAGAAGTCTAAGTAGCGGAAGGTATTTAGAAGTTTCTCTAGACTTTAGAAAGTTCTTTCATAGGGGAGCTTCTTTATCTGTACCTTTGCTGCCCCTGTTGTAGCCTCGCATTTAGACAGAAATAGCGACTTTGACGTCACCATTCACATTCCTTCCTCATCTGCGTCAAAGGTCCAGAGCTCCCAAGTTTTGGGAACGAAGGGGAGTTTTATTGCTTCTGCCGGGGGTGGAATGTATGGTAAACACTATCATTGAACATTGTACATTGTTTCTTGTATGATATAAATATCTGAATCATCAAAAGTAGTGTGGAGTGTGTAGTAAGGGATGATGTCAGTAGCAGTCAATTAACATTTCAAGAGATGTTTCAGAAGATATAGAGAAAACTGTAGAATTTGTATGATATTTCTAAATTTTATATTGCATATTAACTTAATGACCCCCCACACATAATTTACCTTCATTCAATACCGTTAAACTTCTGAAAAATTGACTTGGTTTACAAAGCCCCCCGATAACCCGTGAGTCCCCCTGGAGATCAATTCTAGCTACGGACCTGGAGTCGTTGTGTTCCATACAGGGGTAGAAATTTATAAAAAGGAGATCTGCTTGGAAACTCGTATTCTTTCAGACGTAAATGACCGAGAAAGTACTAACTTTATCTTTTGGGGGGGTGTGCAGTTGAGGAAGCAATAGGGAAGCACTTTGGGACTTTTGTGAAAATGCTACCCCTAATGCGATCTAAATATCAGCCAAAATTCAACTTTCCACAAATTTGTTATAGGCCAAAATTCAACTTTTCCACAAATTTGTTATAGGCCAAAACCTCCTATCCTGGGCTATGGGGACAGATGCCCGGTGCAAGGGTGTTCATTTTAAATTAAGTTGCCTCATCCTCACCCTCACGACCTTACCTCTCCTTCACCCTCACGACTTGCCTCACGTCCTCTACCTCTTCGTTAACTTCACACGCCTCTCACCCTCACCGCCCGTTCTCGTCCTCACACGTCCTCACCCTCATGGCTTGGACTTGGAAGTTGATGACCTAAAAATGTCAAAAAATTATTTAAATTTTTAAAAAAATGACCCAACAGTTATTTTCGCTCTGAAAATGAAAGATAGATATTTTCATAAATTACAAGGGAGTAATTGAATAATTCGATAAAATCCGTTGTTTGGTGGTTTAAACTACTGAAGCAAAGGGATAAAAGCAATAAGGTAGTTTCCTTTATTTTTACTTCAAGGTTAGATAAAATATACCGCAAGATTTTTCTGTACGAGACATTCATCTTCTTTCAGAGTGGGACTTGCTCGATACAGTAGTTGGCCGACTACTTAACTTTCTCGGCTACCGAGCCGATGAATGAATTAGATGATGAAGAAGTAAACGATGGCTTGTCGGGAAACATTCAAGAACAATATTTCTATATCCTAAAACTTCATTCTTGCGGGATAACGACGCTCCGACATGTGGACCAACGATCTCTGTATTACTCTGTAGGGTTTGTGCTCTTTGTCCTTTCCACAGGGATTTGTCATCATCCCTTCATCCATTTCATCTACTCACATTCATTTTCATCGTTGCGATTAGCCAAGTGGTAAATTATACGTAAAATAAAGCAAGAGCAATACAAGTTCAAAACAAAAATTAAGGAACGAACATGATGTTACGTCTTCCTGTATTTTAGGCACGTCGCACTTCGCAGCAAACAATCAGAGATTGCTTTTCGATCGAATGATACTTCTAATAATGGAAGATAAATGCAAGCTGAGAATTATAATTTGGTCTTTTATCCACCTGAGTTTGAGGATCTTTATTTTTAGATTTTATTTGTAACAATATTTTAAGGTAAATACTAATGCGAGGAATTAAAACAAAAATAACGGCTAATTTTGGCACTGGCTTCCTGTCATATTCTATAATAGTTACATTTGTTGTAAGAACATACTTAATATAATTAATTTTATATAAATACCTTCAGTAAAAAAAAGTACCCGGAATTTAGCTGGTAAAAGTCCCACATTGGAAGTATCGATAATTCATTTTGTCCGCAGGATGGCAGGACTGTACTGAATAACAACGCAGAGGGGTAGATCTATCCATCAGTTTGTGCACAGCAGCTGTTTACGTTAGTTGTGTTGACGAGTGTCCTGCGATTTGCAGAATGGAGACAAATATCAAGCAAAGAATTTGTTTGAAATTTTGTGTTGCCAACGGACTGTCGTGTGCTGAATCGTTGCAAATGCTACAAAAGGCCTTTGGTGATTCGTGTCTGTCGAAAACACAAACGTATGCATGGTACGTACAAGGTTTTCGAAGAAGGCAGAGAAGTTGTTACTGATTTATCCCGTTCTGGTCGACCTTCCAAGTCAACGACTGACGAAAACGTCGATAAAATCAGGACAATGGTGCTTGAAAACCGGCGTGTGAGTGTGAGAGAGGTAGCTCGTGAGCTTGGCATATCACACATGTCCGTTCACAACATTTTGACTGATGTGTTAGGCATGAAACGCGTCGCGGCACGACTTGTTCCGAAGGAGCTGAATTTCCTGCAAAATGCACATCGCAGAGATGTTGCTGAATACATGATTTCGCGAACCTCTAGTGACTCAACCTTCATGAAACGCATCGTAACTGGTGATGAGACATGGGTGTATGAGTGTGACATGCAAACAGGTCAACAATCTTCGGAATGGCGCTTCGAAAATGAACCAAAACGCAAACAATTACGCCAAAGTCACTTAAAAATTAAGGTCATGCTCATTGTTCTCTTTGATTTTCGTGGTGTTGTGCACTCAGAATTCCTTCCAGCGGTACAAAGAGTGAATAAAGAGTTTTATGTGACCGTTATGAGGCGTCTGCTTGAGAATGTTCGCCGGAGTTATGGAAAAACAATTATTGGATTTTGCACCACGATAATGCGTCGTCACACACGTCGATTCTTGTTCGTGAGTTTTTGGCCAAAAAACTCAACACATGTCCTCGCCCAAGCCCCATATTCTCAGATATCTCTCCGTGTAATTTTTTTCTCTTTCCACGACTCAAGTTACCACTTCGGGGAAGGCGTTTTGAATCAACTGAATCCATTAAAGGAAATTCGCAGAAGGAACTCAGGGCGATACCGTCTTCTGCGTTTGAAAAGTGTTTTGAAGACTGGGTTAAGCGTTGGCATGTGTGTGTTGAATCTGATGGGGCCTATTTTGAAGGAGACAAAATAAATGTTGATGATTAACCACTTATTTTGGGTTTTATTCACAAATTCCGGGTACTTTTTGTACGTAGTAGTATTACATTATCCGTTGCTTTTCCTAATTAAATGTCATACCATATCCAACAGACACATAAAATGCGTTTTATTATTAATAATAATAGCAGTGCGCAATTAGAAAATAAGTCTTGTGAAGCAACACAAATATGGCCTCCCCGATGGCGTAGTGGTAGCGCCGTTGGTTGTTAAAAAGGGGTCCCGGGTTCGATACCCGGTGGAGGCACATGGCACAGTGGTTCAGATCCCATTTTAAACTGTAGGTCCAGTCCCAATTATCCTTTCTGTGCATAAAGTGGACTTTAAGCCCACCAATTCAATCAAGCAACACAAATATAAAATATTAAATCTACGTCACAAACATCCATACCCAGGCCGGGATTCGAACCTGGGATCCCTGGCGTCGTAGTGCGATGTGCTAACCACTCTGCCAAGGAGGCCGGCCATTAAATCTACGTGAAAAGAGTTTCTGCAGCATGTTTGAGTTGAGCCAAACACATTTCATAATGTGTCAGTATTCTCGCGGCATGTATCCAAATATGTACTAATACAGGTGTGTGTCTCTCTCTACCTCTCTCTCTCTCCCTCCCTCTCAAAGAGAGAGAGAGAGAGAGAGGGAGGGAGAGAGAGCTAAGGCCTACTTACCGACTGCCGGCCTTAGTTCCAGGGAGATCATCGAACCTAGGTGACGTGTGGTCAGCACGACGAACCCGCCAGCCATTTTTGTAAGTTTCCATGACCGGATTACGCTACTCATTCGTAGCTCCCCAATTTCCTCACAATGGTGGGTGGCCACTGGTCCCATACACAGTCCGAAACCTCAAAAGGATAGTTGTTACTCTTCCCCTAGGAAACTCGAACCTGCGCGTTCCGTAGCTGGAGCCAAAGCATGACGTCTTAGACTGAATGGGCACAATGTGGGGCTAAATATGTACTAAGGTATTAAAAGCAAGAACACCTTCTGCACATTGCAACATGCCATGAATGAATATAGAGATTATGATTCACAATCTCGGCCATTTATGAAGGTAGTGTTAGCATCACGTTCCGGTCCCCTCCTTTACCCCAAAATACTTTTTTTTAGACCCGTGGTGAATCTCAAAGCAGTTTTCGTGCGAGGATGTTGCTGAGAAAATCCCACTGGAGACTAACCACCCCGGGAACAGAACCCGACCCTCCAGCGCGACAGTCAGACTCTTTACCGACTGGACCAACGAGACTTTTTAAAGCACATATAAAATAAATTAAACCCAGCAAAATAGTATTATATTTGTTGGATATCTTTAAATTATAATATAACTAGCTGATTACCCGGCGTTGCCCGGGTGATTAATGAATTCTAACTATAGCGTAAAATGTAACTAATTTTATTTACAGGTATTTAAAAGTATAAGTTCAGTATACAAATTATAAAGTAATATATTTTACAAATTCACTATAATATAAATTTAACAACAATTTATGAAGAACATTTTTAGTTTCACCTCAAGAGCAAGAATAAATTGAACGGTATTGGGAGTGTCTCTATTCATCTTATCAACCCCGAAAACTATGGAATCCACACTAATATCGGTCGTTTTCGATTGTTTTTACATGTCACCCCTTCCCACCCCCACCCCTACGGGTGCCAGGGGTGTCTTGGAGTTGAAAGGCATTGAGAGAGTCACTATTCATCTTAGCGACACCGAAAACTATGGATTCCGCTAATATCGGTCGTTTTACATGTCACCCTGTTCCCACCCCACCCCAGGGGTGCCAGGTATGTCTTGGAGTTGTACGGCATTGTGAGTGTCATCAGCTCATCACTATTCATCTAGCTACCCCGAAAACTATTGATTCCACATTAATATCGGTCGTTTTTTATTATTAATACATGTCACCCCCTTCCCACCCACCCCTATGAGTGCCATGGTTGTCTTGGAGTTGAACGGCATTGGGGGTGTCACTATTCATCTTAGCGACACCGAAAACTATGGATTCCACACTAATGTCGGTCGTTTTACATGTCGCCCCCTTCCCACCCCCACCTCCAGGGGTGCCAGGGGTGTCTTTAGTTGAACGGCATTGCAAGTGTCAATATTCATCTTAGCTACCCCGAAAACTATTGATCCCACACTAATATCCGTTGTTTTTTAATTTTTTTACATGTCACCCCCTTCCCACCCTACCCCTAGGGGTGTCAGGGGTGTCTTGGAGTTGAACGGCATTGGAAGAGTCGCTATTCATCTTAGAGACCCCGAAAACTATATATTCCACACTAATATCGGTCTTTTTTTTAATTATTTTTACATGTCACCCCTTCCCGCCCCCACCCCTAGGGCTGCCAGGGGTGTCTTAGCCCCACAGTATTTCTTTCGAGATTGCAAATGATACGTGTTTCAAGTTTGGTTGAAATCCCTCCAGGCGTTCGAGAGTTATGCTGGAACAAACATACATACCTACACACACACACACACACACATACACACATACATCCATTTTTATATATTAAGATAGACGTGTTTATAAAGGATTATATTGATAATACAAAAATCATTGATAAAATTTTCCTCGCTTTGATAAGTATGCGTTACATAGAATAGCTTCTTTAGTCATTATTTACATGACAGCTGTTCTCATTGTTTGAAGAGAAGGTTGAAAGAATGTGCAAGGGCGAAACGTCTGTCTTGTAAGTCGTACATTACATTTTCAGCACCATTTCTCAACAAACGCGCATAAAATAAAGTAACATAGTGCAAGTGTTAATTAGTGTTGGCTACCCAAGAGACGTTCAAAGTATTATTTTCGCGGGCGGTGTTTCAACTTCAAAGCTAAGCAGATCTTATCTTGCTCTCAATATTCAATAAAGCAATAATTAGAAACTGAGATACGATTATGTAATGGTTTTTGAAAGTTACACACGTGATGATGCGGAAGGCGAGTGTGGAAGTAAGTCCGAAGTTTGGGGGAATAAATTGAATCAATCCTGCTGGGGCAGTGGCGGAGGGCCGAATTTCACAGTCGGGTACCTCACCGAACCTAGAATTGCACTGTTAGTCCATTCTTCCTTCTAATCCTGGATGATCTGGGAATTGATTCTGCAATGGTAGGGGCATATCTACCTACCAATTAATTTGTAAATTCTCTCTTCTTGGCCTTCCTTGCACCAGTAATGGCGGTTCTGTGTTTGATTATTTGGTCTTCATTTGTGATTATGTTATTTTTGTTACATATATTGTATATTTTAGGTAGTCTTCTCAGATTGGTCAGTCAAAAGAAGCTATCGCATTGTAGATTATGAATGTGTATGTGTTTGTAAGCGACATAGGGAGTCTGAATGTGTTCGAACCTATTGCTACCAATTTATGTATTACAGGCTCAGCTTTTGAAGTTACGTAATCCTTGTCATCGTTGCATTTCTCGTAATTTCACACCTAGCTATTTAGCTTCCTTTACTCTTCTAAGATTTTTCTGTGAGTTTTATCTGTGGATGTTTGTTCCCATTCAGCTTACCCTTTAGGATTATAAATTTGGTCTCCTGGATGGCAATCGTCAATTTCACCGTATCACACAAGTCCTCGAAAGAGTTTATAGTAAAACTGGACATCCTTTCCAACTCTGTTCTTGAATTAACAATTATTACGTGATCTGCAAAGTCTATTGTGCTTTTGATCTCCGAAAAAAATCCTAATTTTTTGAAAGATGGCTCCAAGTTTAGATTCCACAATTCGGGACCTAGAGTGGATCCTTGCGTTGTTGATTTTGAGGCTGTGAAGTTAGACATCTGATGTGTTTCCATTTGATATGGTTCGTGGACAATCTATGTCTCTTACGGTCCTGAAAAGATGGGGCCAACTAACGTCGGTACAGGTAGATGTCAGTTTGAAGCCTCACAACGCCATCAACGTCTCTACCATCTGTGAGGGCCTCTTTTTTTCAGTTGGAAGAGGGACGCAGGCCATTTGTACCTTACAGTCTTGCGCCGGAGAACCAACTGCAATCGACTTGATATATCGCTTGAAAATTCAGTCGATATAATTGTCGATTGCATCTGTGTATAACAAGATCTCGCTTTCATGTCTACAGCGATCTCTCATAATACACCATTCTTCCTTTTGAGTGTGCAAATACTGTCATACATAAATCTAAGGTAATGAAAATTGCATAAAACACTGGAAATTACTATCACTGAACCTAACCTACAAGCTTAAGGAATTACTTCGCAGACTCAAAAGGAAGAACCATTAGTTGGCTAACATTACATACCTGCTATTTGAATACCTACATACTGCCTATGAAGACTTACTCATTACATACCTACATTTCCTGAAGTGACATGGAACAATCTCAGGGATTACTGTCATTACTGTAATTGTACTGTGAGCTGGTCAAGTTCACCCCAGCAAAATAACAGTGGATGCTGAGAAAACGTAGGACCTTCCCGACCCAGCAATATTCCAGAGTTGTCATACTCGTACAGCTCGGAAAACGTCATGTAGGCTACTATCACACCATAGTATAGGGCCACCAACGCAGAGGCAGGCCCATTGTCCTAGGTGGAACTTCCACGACGTCTCCTACCAAACGGCAGGGTAAAACCATATCGGGAGAGATCCTACAGATTTTCTTGCCATCCGAATAACAAGAATCCATGAGATATATGGTGGAAACGTAACACGTAAAGCACTTTTAGTTATTTTAAAAGAAAGATTAAAAAAACTGCCTTGGTCAGGAACTATAGTGTGTTTAATGTGGAAACAAGGCATAATCGTGTTACAGCAAGAATCCAAGTAGCTTCAGGGAAATCCTGTGTGTTATAAAATAGCAGATCAAAAGAATATCTAGCATTCATTCTGCAATTTAATCTATCAAGCTGTATAGTACAGCAGCGTTGATGGGATTCTATGAGTTCACTAGGCGCCATCTAACTGAAATCTGGTTGGCAGGCTTTGGCACTCTAAGACCTGTTGGCCACAGGGTCTATCTATTTTACAGACAAACACCTTTGAACATATATAACATTAATACGAGTCCCTTGTTCGAATGCCGGGATGAAAATGGGTGTTCTTTGTGACTGTCCCTTCAACTTCGCGAATGGCCAAAAGTGGCAGAAACGCGAAGTAAAATAAGCCAAATCAATGTAGCATTAATAACATAAAGACGCCGGTTCAGTGACTGAGTGAGTTAAGTGACCGACTTTCGATCTTGCCACCGAAGTTCCCGGGTTCTAATCTCGATCAGGGTATGGATGTTCTTGTAAGTGTCCTTTAATTTAATCACATCATCACTAAATTCGCATTGCCGCTATTAGACAGAAATTACAGAAAAGCGACTGAAAATAATAAAATTCAAAAACTTACGTGCAATCCTGCAGCTGCCAGCATCTCTTCACTTTTGAGAAATATAGAACTTTTACCTTAAGTAAAAGTTCAATATAATTCTTATACGGATTGGGCCTTCAAGTTTTTGGTGTAGTTTCATAGATACTGAAACGAGCTTCAACAATGAACAATAACTGTTGTATGTTAAACATTGTTGTACTGTTTTGTGTTAGGTCACGTTAATTTACAAACTACAGTAAAACCTCGTTAATCCGGACTAATGGGGGAATAAGTTGACCGGTTTAACGAAAATCCGGATTACGCGTAAATGAAATAACCTAAAAGAATAATAGAAAGTGTATTGAAACTCCGTTTATAGCAACAAAACACGTTTATTATGGTGTATTTAAAGGACATAGGCCTAAATACCCTATACAGTACAGTACAAAGTCTACTGGAAACAGAATTTGATCAGTGGTTGACTGCCTTTTCTTTGGGAAGTTCTCTTGTTAACTTCTAGCCATTTAAAACCTTGCATTCTGCTTTTTTTTCTTTTGCCATTTGCCTGTCCGGATTAAGCGAAGTCCGGTTTATCTGGGTCCGGATTAACGAGGTCTTACTGTAATATAGAATGTAAAAGAATAAGTTTCGAACCTAAGGAAAGTAAATATTGAAACTGAACGTGAAGTTAGTAAATCTCTGTACTTTGCCAATTTTACTTTTTTCTTTTAATATAGCCATTTTGACATCGTTGCTCTTTGCCTGTATCAGTTCATTTCGAATTTCAGAACGTGAATAATTATTGTGAATCTCATTTATTTGTGTACGTCTGAAATGTTCTTGTGATAATTGGTCATATTTCGAAAGACATTTCACCAAATACGTGAAGTGTTTCTGTTGTTTCTGCTGTGTATAATGGTTTTAGATGTTCTCGAACCTCTCATTTTTAAGAAGTCAAAAATTGCGTTTATGCTTATCAACCTTTGTAAGAGAACGTTTCATTGTTGTTGTTGTTGTTGTTGTTTGTCTTCCTGATAATTCTACAATCAGACGGCTACCAGCCGGTTTATTAAAAATACTAAATAGTAGACATATTCATTCAAATTGTAACATTTCACTAGAAAATTATAACTGGTTAAATACATTTTGTAGTTTTACCGCTCACAAAAATTACTCCTTTACATCCATTTTTCTCACCTTTATTTATTACATTTTTAAAAGAAAATCATAAGCCCATGGGACGCAAGGCCCCTTCGCCCACCCTTTGCTACGCCTCTGTTGTTATCATAATTCCTCCCATTGTCACGGTAAATTGAAGGTCAGATATGAGGAGTAAAAGGAATAAAGATAGAAATAAAAACGTATTCTCTGCAGTGCTCTCAAGTCTGATTCCCTTTTAATGCACCTTGTAGACTCGTTTGATCCAAATTTAAACTGAAGATCCAGTTGCCAATTAGCCTATCATGAACATTGAAACAATCAATCGCAACGATCCTACCTACCGGATTGCTACACACTACTGCGTTAGTTTACTCATGCTGCTAACGCATTTTTAGTTGGAAAACATGAAACTGTCACACACTCAGGGCTTGCTGGGTGTAAGGCACCAAATACAAAAGATAAGGCTCACAAATTATCAGCAGAACTGTATAATTTAAATATAACGATTTAATGACTTCAAAGGTATGGCACGAGATAAAAAGACAGAAACTATTACATAACATAGCGTGACTGAACAATACATTACCTTAATTAAATATTACAAATTATCCATTGAACAATCCTGTTCTTAATTTACTAGCTGCCCAAAAGATGGTGTGAGGTTCACGTTCTATACATTTTCCTTTAGAACGTTAAATTACAAAAAATCGCCAAAAGTGACACAAAATTACAATCCTCTAGCGTTCAATTACAAAGAGGCCAACAGATGGCACTAAGAGCTTGCATTTAATTACACCTTACTTGACCTCTAATTAAAACGGAACGTATACTCCCTTAAAGCTTCTAACGTTAATATAAGAAAACCCGCCCCAGTGAAACAATGAAGAACACGCCCCCACTACAATAATATATAATTCGTATCAATCCATAGGATTATTCTTTATTTAATTTTAACTTTCTCTGGAAGCTTCAATTCACCAAGGTTCATTCACTTGTTTACAACAGATGTGCACTCCTCTAAGGTGTTTGAATTATGCACAGTCGAGTGTTAAGCAGACTTCCACTTCCTGATATATTGAGGCTACGAGGTATACAACGGGTAAACAAGTAGCAAGCGTTTTACAATAATAGGAAGGTAAAAACTCACGTATCAGCGTATAGGAAGTATCCTGAGACAGGGGTTTAGAGGAGCGGACAGACTGGCAGAGGACTGATTTTTCGATTTGATTAGAGACCGGCAAGAGCACTTTGCGAAGGAGAGAAGGAGAGCAGTCTGCCTGATTTAGATGAACTACCTACCAAACCTGGAGAAAGCATAGTTTCATTTTACTCTTCGATATTAACTTCATCATCATTCTTCTAAGTCTAGACAGGTATTTATCCTAATCCTTACCATGTGTGATTCGGATTCGAAGGTTCTAAAATCAAACGAGTGACTATTTGTCATTTCTAGTTGTTTAAGGTATTTTATTTCAGTTGTGCCTTTTGCTGCCAAGCATTTAACTTGTCGTTATGCCAAGTGCTCTCATCATTTATGAGGATGTATGATGATTAGCTACATCACCCATTGGGAGTGGCAGGAGATGCTGGGTAATTTGCAGTTCTTCTTTCTCTCCATATAAGGAAATATAGGACTGTCCGACGGAGCAGCACGACTGGGGAGCCGGCATCAGACCCAAAGGTTAGATCCGACGGAGCATCTCGGCCAGGGCAGGCATCAGATCTCAGGAGTAAGGATGGGTCCGACAATCGACTTAGCTGGGGGGGGGGGGGGGGATCAGACCTCGGGAAGGGTCCGACTGTGCGTATCGGCCAAGGGAGCTCATCAGACCCAGAGAGTTTTTGGGAAGAGGGGAGTCTCAGAGGTTCTTCACCAGACGCTGTTAACTCGCTAACTAACTTCCACGGCTTGAGCTCGCTGCTTATATTCACTCGGATCAGCGCCTTTACGGCGCCGCGACGAACTACCAACGATCTGCACAACCATATGATACTAGTAAACTAGGATCATATTACCATAGCATGTACACCAAAGATCGACCTTACATACAAACTCAATACGTATTGCAAGCCAATAAGGTTCATTATATCCAGCGAAACTTATTACAAGGGATCCTTAAGAATACATATTTTGGCCATAAATCTAAGAACTAAAATCGAACACCTTTAAGCACATTCACTTAACCTACCAAATAAACCGTTATAAAGAAACACCAAAAAGATTCAGTTAGTGTTATTTTACATGTATAATGAGTATGTGACCCTAACAAACCAAATTTTAACCTTAGCTCCACGTCTGGCACGTTACAACATACAGTGAACTTCTCGAGCCTGTTAAACGTGGTAATAAAAATACAGACCGAATCAGTCTTGATTATTATTAGGCATAATAGTACATCTAAAAACATGCCAGTTGGAAGAGGCGACCGCCCTTTTCGTCCTCACCGTAGGTCGGCGCTTGTTCTGCGGCAACTTGTTTTTTTTTTTTTGGGAAGCGATGATCACTTTATTCAAGGCGATTATCTTCTATTATTATTATTGCAAGTGGCAATAGCACAAACAGGGTGATTTGTACTCAATGTACCGGCATTCAAGAAACGGTGTGTATACGTAAAAAATCGAGCCATTTATTTGAAGCTTCCTTATACGCTAACGATTCTGTCCTCTTCTTGACGTCATAGCGCGCAGAGGATCATGGGGTAAAATCTTGGAACCTCGGGAATGGCCTGTCTAATAGAGGTACCTTGGCGATCATAGAGGCCACCAAGGAAACCTCAAAGTAGGCTTGACACAAAGTATTTTAAGTTTGTTGGAGAAAAAATAAATTTACCCCCATAAATGACCGTATTTTCGATTGATAGCGAACTTTCTGAAAGGTGCATTTAAAATTCACTAAACAACAGGTGAGGAGAAAAATAGCCTAAACAATGAATGAAAATGCAATAAAAACGGCAATTAATGCTGAAAAATTACCTAAAAGCTAAAAACGCCGAAAAATGCAATAAGAAAATACAAAATAAAATAATTTTTAATTGTTCTAATTGAAAGGAAATCGACCGATATCAGGTTTAGCCAGGGACGGCCGATTCTTTCGGGACTCGCAACTTCGTTCCGAGTGCATTGAAGCCACAGACCTCTAGATACAGACTGGAAACAATGCGCTTTTGTTTGAAGCTGCGCATCTTCGCTCGCGCATAGCCAGGGGGATATAAACATGGCTGAGCTGCGCATTATAGCTTGTTATTGTTTTCATATTTATGAAGAAATTATTTACTGTTACTTGTAGAGTGGAATATATAGAGTTATGTCCTTCTTAGTAAATTAGAATATTTTGTGGTGCAATGACTAACATTCTTTAAGATAGTTGTTGAAAATATGAAGGTATGCTCGCAGCCATGATAGTGTCCTCCGGCTTTGAAATTTTTGGCTTCAAGTTGACCCACTTTCCAGTCTGGTATCTAGAGCTCTGTGATTGCAGCTATGTGTTCGAGGTGTGTAACTTGAAAATCGATTATTACCGATTATGAGGAAGATTTCATGGTGGACGTATATAGTGAAAATTCGCTAAATTCAAGGTAAGTTTCGTTGAATAAGTTCGTTTATTGGAAAGAATTAAGTTTTTTTTTTTAAATATTTTTCAAATGGCATGACCCTTTTAAAGTGTAGTAAAATCATCTTTGTTTCACATTACGTCGATGTTGATTCATAACATATACTTTTGTGAAGGCTTGCGTGTCGAAAATGGTGAAATTTCAAGAGTATAGAGACACTAAAAGTTTTGTATTATTCACATGTAATACCAAAACTCGAATATGCATCTTTTATATGGAATACAGACACAGCAAAGTACAGTGAAGCAATTGAAAGAGTCGAATCAAGATTTCTTAGATTTTTAAAATACAAATTTCAGAAAGTTTACCTACCCCTCATTTAAACACTACGACAACCTAATATATGAATGTTGGTTTACAAAGTTGTGTCACAGAGGAATGTTACATGAAATAGTATTCTTGTGGAAATTGTTAAATCACGAAATAGATGCAGAACATCTACTCTGCGAGATTAATTTTCGAATCGCGTCGTCGAAAACTAGACTCAAGAATGAAGTTTTTCTTATAAAGAAGGCTAGATCGGAAATTAAAAAGAAATCTCCATTGTGGAGAATGTGCACCAGTTACAATAACGTGCTAATCAAGAATAACACCATTGACATATTTTCTATGAACCTAAGGCACCTCAGTAAAGCCACTATTAACACAGTGGCCTAAGCTTAAACACGTAAGTTCCTAATGAAATGGTGTGATAAAGTGTATATATAAATATATATATAATAAATAATTTTAAATATATTTATATATATATGTCTATGTGTATATGTATTTATATATATATATATATATATATATATATATATATTTCTATCTCTATATTACAGAAATATATGTAATTGTATTCACTATGTAGCCTTTATATGGTCTCTGTAATTTGGTATGTACCGGTTGAGTTCAATAAATAAATAAATAAATAATGTAAGAAAATTTAGTAAAGAAGTTTTAATAAGACTAGGTGGAGAGCTAGTGATTGGTTAATAGAAATATCAATAAGCATCTACAGTCCTGCATATTCGTAAGAAATTCGGTAACAACTCGGAAGCTGAAAACTTATGGTTTAATGTGAAATACTGAAATGATATTTTCCACATAAGAGACAAAATTATGAAAACACTAATCCCCTTTAAATGTTTTTAGAGCAAGTAGGGTGTGCTTTCATCGACTATGTCGAAGAACTGAGCATAAATATTGCATCTCCCACAGATATGATTTTCCTTTTCCTGTAAACGCAGTCCGGCAGATTTTGATTTGGGCGTAGATGTTAATAGTGCTTTTTCGCTTACGTTTATGAAACTCACAGAAATGTCACTTAGTATACTATCTCTTTCACAAGAAGTGTTTGGTATTTCAAAAGATGCCTCAAAGCCGTTCTCAGAAGGTACGAGGGGCGATCAGGTTGCTCTGACCCTAACATAGAAAGAGCGGCAATATGGTTTCAATTTTTTTTTATTTTTCAACATACTCCCCTGCAACTCCAATGCACTTCTCCCATCGGTGCTCCAACGCGTGGATACCTTGCAAAAAAATTCTTTCGACTGGTCCTCCAACCATGAATCCACAGCCCTTATCACCTCAGAATCATCAGAAAATTTTTGCACACGAATGTCATTCTTCAAATGTTTGAACAAATGGAAATCACTGGGGGCTAAATCTGGGAAAAAGGGTGGGTGGGGCAGCAATTCGAACGATGCATCTGCGATAACGGCCCTCGCAATGCGCGAGGTGTGGAGAGGTGCATTGTCCTGGTGAAGGAACACACCACGGGTCAACATCCTAAGCCTCTTTTTCTTGATGGAATCACGTAATTTCTTGATTAGGTCACTGTAGCATGTGCCAGTGATGGTTTAGCCTCTTTGTAGATAGTCCACAAGAAGGACACCCTTGCAGTCCCAGAAAATTGAGGCCATCACCTTCTTGGCTCACGTTTGCACCTTGAACTTCTTCGTTGGTGGAGAATGTGGGTGTTTCCACTCCATACTTTGTGATTTTGTTTCTGGGTCGAAGTGATGGACCCATGTTTCATCCATAGTTACAAATCGGGCAAGGAAAACGTCTATATCAGCACGAAACTTGTCAAGAAGTTCTTGACTGATGAGCACTCGGGTGCGCTTCTGATCTGGGGTGAGGTTTCGAGAGACCCATCTTGCAGCAATTTTTTTCATTTGCAATTCCTGGGTAATTATGTTTTGCACAGTGCCATATGACAGGCCACACATCTCAGCAACATGACGGATAGTGACTCGACGATCCATGAGCACGATATCGTGGACTTTGTTAATGTTTTCGGTGGTCATGACAGTTTTTGGTGCTCCACCTGCATGTTCATCCTCACACGACTCTCTACCACAATTAAACTCACGACACCATCTCTTCACCATACTGTATGAAGGAGCACTGTCCCCTAATGTATCCACCAAGTCCTCATGAATTTTGGATACCGTCCACTTCTTCTTCACAAAATATTTGATCACCGCTCTCACCTCAGTTTTCTCCATTCTGGCACATTGACACAACTTCACTCAGTTAAACCCCTGTAAAAAGAAAACTGTACGATACTCAGACTTGCAATTCAGATTGAAAGCATGTAAAGGATCACTAAACAATAACAAAATAAAAAATCAGTCGAGACGTCATTCCTTCTATGTTAGGGTCGGAGCAACCTGATCGCCCCTCGTATATCCATTTTCCTGCAAGTTACAAGCGGTCTCAAAGAAAGAGTTTTATCACATGCGCTTGTCGCCATATTGTACATATCGATATGATTGAAAATGCGATACGCGGCATTCTTTGATACACACATCGAATACAAATTCAAGTGACCGATGTATCGGTTATCCCTGATTTAGCATTGTTTTCAAATTTAAAAAAGGATGATTTGTCATCAACTTCCTAGCCCTACTCATGACCCACCCTCCCCGTCACCCTCACCCGCCCTTGCAAATCGCCCAAGCACTCGTTCTCCCTCAACCTCACCCCTCACAAGTCTTCCAGAGGGTGGGGGTCAAGTCTGCCTTAATGAGAGTCGCCTTCTGGATGGTGAACACCTTTGGCACAGTGTTAACGTACTGTCTGCTATCCAGGGCCACTCTTAATAAATGCGAGCTATATCCGAAATGCCCTTATATTTTGAGTGAAAATACAGACAACTTCCGTTTCTCTAGGATAGTTGTTATTATTGCGTAATAATCACATACTATTATATCATAGCATTTCATTCCCGGGTTCGATACCGTACCTGGTGGAGGCACATAGTGGTTCGGATCCCACTTTAAACTGTAGGTCCAGTCCGGATTAACCTTACAGTGCATAAAGTGGACTTAAAACACCAAATCAATCAATCAAAGCATTTCACTACTTTGCACCACCGATAGAATTTGTTATTTTGTAGAATAGTTCATTTATTTTACTTCGCGTCAGGGTGGATAAAGGTCATGATTTTTATTTAAAAAATAGTTTTTGATGATTTTTTTATATTTTTATTTAAATCCATTTTTTAATGTTTTATTTACATCGATTTTTTAAATTAAAAAACACTTAAAATTGCTTGTATATTTATTTGCTCTATACATATAGGCCTACATATTTTTTATAGAAAGGCTCTTTCTATTAAACGGCTGTGTAAAATATTTCAACAGTTTGGTTAAAGAAAATAAAAAAATATATGCAAATATTACTATGGAAATGTTTGTTGAGTGTGTTAATGCAACTATAATAATTTCAGTAACTTTTCTTCCAGTGAAAATAAATCATTCTGGATGTTTTCTATAACGGTATCTTAAAATATTTTTATTGTCTTTGTAGCTGAATTTTTGCATTTTTTTAATGATATCAGCTGCCATATTTACTTACAGTTTAATGATAATGACACTATTTACAGTTTCGCATGATTAGTATTTTGTATATTTTTCTACACAAAATGTTTGCTATTTTTGCCTACAAAAAGTATTGATTTTTTAATCAAGATATGTGTAACTGTGTTTGCAGTTTACATATTACATTTCCTTCCGTATGACATTCACCCCATCAGTACATATATTTTGTTTCCTTTCTTTTCCTTTCTTAGAGTCTAATAAACATCATTAATTGATTATGAGATTAATGAAATTTCATCAAAAGTAATTCTGATATCTACAAATTCCTTATGTACATTAATCTATAAATCATGTCGATAAAGTGATTTAAATCAGCATTTTTTTTTTAAATGATCTGATTTGAATCTTGATTTAAATCAACCTGATTTAAATCAATCCACATTGCTTCTCTTTTCTGCCACTTTTGGCTAATTCCTAAGATCGTGTTGGTTACAGCCGCATTGGTTACAAACGAAAGCTCGAAATCTATAGAGAATGGCCATACCTTGTGCTCTGCAAATGCCGATATGATATTCTTCGTCGTAAATGATGTTAAATAGGATGTTTCTGAAAGACATCATGTCGTGAATAGTGATGTGATTTCCCCGTGGTAGCAGCTACTCTGTTTTCCTTAATGTTACATTTTATTTTGAATGCTACAAAATACATTTATATTAAGAGCATGCGGAACAGTTTCTGCGAGGCTCTTCCCAAGCTATTGCCTCCGCGACAATGTTGCCAACTTAGCTCTCTTGAAGCCAGATCTGGCTCCTTCGTGCACTCGTTTGGCGGTGAACTGTGGCTCCGGCCCCCTGCCCCACTATGATGCCATCATTAGCCCTGGCCCACATAGACCAACGTTTGCCATGAATATACATTTTGCACGTGACGTGATATTGTTCATTTGGCTGCTTCGCCCCACCCCCTCTTACCTCCCCAGCTACTTTTTTTTAAAGCGCCGTGTTTGACGTGAATGACATATATTTTATTTTCGATTTCATACGACCATTATTGAGATGGGTGGTGGCGCCGGTCCGTCGGATCTAGACGGTATAAACTAAATTTTCATCACTTTAAATATAACAGTAATATCAGCGCTTCTACACCTTTGATAACTAATATGGCCTTAGAAGGCACTTTATCCAGCCTTCGTAAATCTAGCTCCTTGAAAGGTGAAATTTAGCTCTTTTATGCACATCATGTCTGGCAACAGTGCTAGGATGGCCGTAGGAGGCAAGGAGAAATGCATTGCGCTTATGAGAGTATTATTCTATTTGTTCCCTTTGGAATATGAAAAATCCAAAGGCATATAAAAAGATAGCAACGGAAAGAGGGCAGTTTGAAGATGTGTTTGACAAGCGGAAAAGTCGATTCTTCCATTTGATTAGCAATAACTTGGTGTTGAAATACATGGGATTCTGAAAATTCTTATTCATCATATTTTTTCAAACATCGTGTCTAGCTTAATAATGAACATAAAAGAAACGCTTCCACTTGCAAAATGGGGAGAAATTCATTGTCTTGCATACGCCCACCATTTGTTTTAGTAGCATTGCTTATTCGGACGACATTGAAAGAAACGCACAGCTGGTACGAAACTGTAACTTCTCTCCTTAACAAGCGCTGTTTTCATGGCTTTAGCTTTTACAAGACATCCTATATTCAATTCAAATGGGTTCCAGTGAAACATATGACAGATGCGTGCAGTGGCGGCTATTGGGGAGGGGGCGAGTGGGGCTGTTGCTCCCACTTTTCGACACTTTTCCCCCGCACTATGGTAAACCTTATCTACAATGGGAAATAAACTGTCTTTGCCCCACCCCCGGTTTTAGAACACAATCGCCGCCACTGGATGCGTGCATTTTTTGCGAAAAATGCAGACCCGACCAGGACTAGAACCCGAACTCGTGTCCCTGGCATACCATGCCATTGCTTTCTATCACTTAAGAGCTAGCAGCCAACAGAGGTACCTTGGTATGTCGGTTGGCAGAGGAACGGCACAGTATGCCAGGTACCCATGTCCGGGTTGTGTTTGAGATGCATTTTCTCTCTTCATTAGCCAACCTCCCCATAGCTGGCCTCCGGAGCGGGGTGGTTACCACAGCGCACTCCAACATCTTCAGGATCCATAGGAAGGTGTCTTTGGAAAGGCCTGGCACTGGAAACGTTTTCTATGAGATTGTACTTACGACATGTTGTAGAACGAGAGCATATTGGAATAAGCTACTGAATGTTTACTTGATCTGGTATCCATAGTTGTATCAAGTGTCATAGCTTATTTATGATGTATCAGAAGTTCCATGCTGTAAAAAAAATCAATTCTTCTTCAAGCGTCCAGTTTTATCCTAGAACCTGCAATAAACTGTCATCCAGAGATTGAAACCTAAATCTCCTAGGCTGGTAGAAGTTTTCCAGTTCGTCGTCGATTTTGATTTTCTTAGAAGGGTGTAATTGACACGTCCTTTCCCATCGCACTAATATTTATTGTTATTAATTACCTTTTTCGTTGTACAAATGTTTATTGTTGTTTCCTAATTACCTATCTCGTTGTACAAATGTTTATTGTTATTAATCTTAATCTCTTTTATTCATTTTGTGATTCTTGTGGAATTTAATATTTAAACCTATCACTGATAATGTTAGGATAGTGACTGACCTTTATTTACATATATTGTAAAAACTGTTGCCATGGGAATTACGATTGTGTTTTGTCTTTACAGTAAAGTTTACTTGGAGTTCGGGCTTTGATTTTTAATGTAGGAAATGATCGAGTGGACATATATGCAAAACAGGCCAGAGATTTACAACTCTTAAGTTTCAATAGGTTAATATATACTGATTTATTACCACTAGTAAAATCAATATTATGAAACAATGGAATGAATGGTGCAAAGATCAATTTAACAGTTGGGCTGAAAAGTTCGTAGGCTAACATAGTAAAAAATATATTTTTGACAAAAAACGATTTTATTATTCAATATAGTTGCCTTCGAGGGCGATACAACGATTATAGCGGTCATACAATTTTTCGATGCCATTTTTATAGTACGATTTCTCTTTAGCCTCAAAATAGGCCTCAGTTTCGGCGATTACCTCTTCATCAGTGCTAAATTTCTTTCCAGCGAGCATTCTTTTAAGGTCTGCAAACAGGAAAAAGTCACTGGGGGCCAGATCTGGAGAATATGGTGGATGGGGAAGCAATTCGTAGTCTAATTCATATAATTTTGCCATCGTTTTCATTGATTTGTGACACGGTGCATTGTCTATTGTGAGCACGCGCGGCACCCATTTTGTACGCAGCTTTCGCATCTTCAAATATTCATGCACAATATGTCCAACACGTTCCTTTGATATTTTTAAAGTCTCAGCTATCTCGATCAACTTCACTTTACGATCATTTAAAATTATTTTGTGGACTTTTTTGATGTTTTCGTCGGTAACAGACTCTTTGGGGCGTCCACTGCGTGCATCGTCTTCGATGCTCATTTCGCCTCGTTTAAATTTAGCAAACAACTTCTCAACGGTTGATTTTCCTGGTGCAGAGTCCGAATAATGTTTATCAAGCCAAGCCTTGGCTTCAACAGTATTTTTTTTCGCCAAAAAGCAATGCTTTATTAACACACGAAATTCTGTTTTTATCCATTTTTTCACAATAACAAAAGCTGCTTCACTCACAATGCTATATCTCACGAACTAATTATCCGGCAGCTGTGAAATTTATACACGTATCTTTTGAAGGTTAGTACTAAGTAAAAATCACATGAATTTAATTCTAGTAACGCCATCTATGAGTCAGCCTACGAACTTTTCAGCCCACCTGTTACGTTAGTGGGCAACACATATAGATGGATTGCAGAATTTAAATCTAAAGTCCCTTGGTTCAATTCATACACACTCCCACGGCAAGTCATAGTTTTTATTAATAGATTAAGAACAGGACACGTACGTACACCAGCACATTTAGCAAAAATAAACATTAAAACTCAAGAAAATGTCCAATATTTTCAGATCAACAAATCATACTTTACAAAAATTCCATTTCCAATATCACTCTCATCCATTTTAACAGATTTATCCCCTTCATTAATATGGTTGCTGTATACATATTCTCGGAAATGTAGACTTGAAATATAAAGTGATTTTTAAGAAACTGCAAAATGGACAAAAAAGTGAATTATTTATAACAATTGTTATATATTTGTGATTCCGATTAATTTGTGAGACTAACTATCAACTTTAGAAAAAAACATTAAAACAAATAAAAAACAATAACGATGTCCAAAGTCGACAAGATAATGCTGACAGGGACAAAAAAAAAGAAGAAGAATAATAATTGAGTTTTAAAGAGTGGTCAAATTGAATTGTAAGAATCTGTTATATCTTGAGTGAAATGGATTTTATGCACATAAGTATTTCTTTTGCTAAGAAGTAAAATATACTTCTTTTCTCTTAGTGAAAACTTGACTTTGATTTTTATTTCATGAACGAACAGAGATATTATTACCCAATACCCTGAGAGGCATCACGTGAATGCTGCGAGTCTCCATGTAATCATTTTTATTTTGTTTTAGTTAAATAATCATGTTCTCTTGACTGAAAGAACGTGTCAACTTGATGGGAGGTCATTATATTGTGTGAGACGCCTATTAAAGAGATTTTTTTTAATTGCTAGTCTTGGTTTTCTCATGTAAAATTAGCTTGTCTTACGTGTTGTGTGCATCGGTACGCGAAAGTGAAATTCCTCAAGGAGTGTTGCAGCGGATTTTGCCACTGACAATTTTGTATAAATAACTGAAATAATTCTGCAAACGGCGCTGATATGCAGTCTGTAAGTTTAGAAAAGATAAGAGATACGGAGATGAAAAATTGCACAATGATGGAATCCTGTAACGAACTATACCGAAGAAAAAGTTAAAGACTGAATCGATTCTAGAGAGCTTAATGGGACACACTATGGACCAGATGGAAGAGCAGTATTCTATTATGGGGGAATGAATGACTTGAAGTATTGATTGATATGGTTTATTTTACTTCGCTTTTCTGCCACTTTTGACTAATCGCGAAGATGAGGATGAGTGATGATGTGATGAAATGATTGAAAGAACACCCGCAAGGATCAACCATGCCCGGGGCGGGACTCGAACCCGGGATCCTTGGCGTCGTAGCGCGTTGTGCTAACCACTCTGCCACGGAGGTCGGGTTGAAGTATAAGTGAGGGCTGAGATATCACTAATTTCAGTGAAACGATACAGACATGGCCTCTTTTGTGGCGCCTATAATATGCTCCTAAAATGTGAGTTTCTGGTAGGAAACAACACTCAAGTCTTTGTGGGAAGATAATGCTTTGATGTTATTTCCAGGGATGGAGTAAGATGACTTTAACAGCTTCTTTTTGAGAGAGATAGTGAGAGTGGTACACTTTTCAGGATCATGTCAGACATCAGGAAGTAAAAGTTGTTAGGTCATTCTGTTGTCAATTAGTATCGTCGGAAGTGGAGATTTCTCTGAAAATTTTACAGTCATCTGCGAAAAGAAGGTAATTACTAGAGGAAGCTGTAAAATGATCAGCAAGCTCGTCGACGAATAATGTGAATAAGAGAGGCCCTAAAACACTACCCTGTGGAACTCCAGAAAGAACAGGAAGAAACTTAGATACAGTTCCTGGAAGAACGACACGTTGTTGGCGACCGCTAAGGTAATCTGTGAGCAGGGTATGGGCGTAGTTAGGTAGGGGCTAGGGGGGCTAAGATCGCCCCGAAACAGACATTAGCCCCTCAAATGCATGCGACATATGTATATGTGGCAGTCACACATAAGCATAGAATTTCAAAATATGTCTTGAGAATACAATGAAAGTTGAAGTGCATGTGCGTTTTTACGGGAACCATATGTTCCGGACAAGACTTCGAAGAAAATATATCACAGTTATTACTTTTGATCTTCCATCTTACATCGCGCTGCGACGCCAAGGGTCCCGGGTTCGAATCCCGGTCGGGCTTGGTTGTTTGTGAATGTCCATTCATCAATTTCATCATTTCATCACTCATCCCCATCTTCGCAAATTAGCCAAGAGGCACAAAACGCGAAGTAAAATAAACTAAATCAATCATCAATCAATCAATCTTCCATCTTGGAGCGCAAGATAAACATTGCTCATTCATACAATAGCACACTGCGCTACGACGCCAGAGGTCCCGGATTCGAATCCTACCTGGACATGGATATTTGTGAGTTTCCATTCATCAATTTTATCATATCATCACTCATCCCCATCTTCGCAAATTAGCCAAAAGTGGCACAAGAAGCGAAGTAATATAAAGCAAATCAATCAACAATGAGTGCCTGCAATTGTGTTTATTCAAACATGAAAAAGAGACTTGAGCAGAATAGCAGTTTTGAAAGGAAAAAGGTGTCAGTTCAAAGAAGTGAATTTAATTTCTGTGAATTTGTATTGCGTGCGGGACATATAGAGATGTACGCCTATAAATGTCGCGTGAATGTGTCGCGATCCTGTAGAAGCGATTCAATCGCGCGTAATTGTTTTATTAAATGGTTATCAGTACAGTTCATTGGTCAAATCACTCTTTTCCAAGTCTTTTGTGTATGCTGCACCGCGTCACGAATATGCATGCAGATGCGCAGGATTTATTTGGATTTTCCATTGTACAAAGGTGGTGCAGTTGAGAGTTGTGTTCAACCCTCGTGACGGGTGAATCTTATGGGTCACTTCTAGGGTGATCTCAGGTATCTATCTATCTCTTGAAGTCTCAAGATAAATTAATTATTGTGGAGTAAACAAGAAGCTTATTTATTGTTCAAGTAAGCCACAGGAAGATTATCGTGGAAGGATATGTGGGATTCAATTTTTACTATTCCATCACCTACTGTATGTAGATTGTGCTCTTAAATGTCTTGGAGCGTTATAATTTGCTCAGTACCATGAGCACAGGATTACCCATCAATATTATTACATATTAAAATTATATCTTCTTTATTCTAAAGAAGAAATGTGTTCTTTAATAAATATACACAACCATCTATAATAGCGTATTCATTCCTTTTAGCAATTGCATTTCTTTTGGTTAAGATGATATGGGAATTACCTGCCTCCCAAGGAAAATGCCCGTGATGATTTTTGTAATGGATAAAAGCATGATAAAGTTAGTTCCATCTAACCCATCCCCCCAAGCGGGCGGGCAAAACTACGCCTATGGAGCAGAGTTTGAAATTTGCCATGAATATTGAATTGCATAATTTGTGAATCTGAAGACGGTGTCCAACAGTGTCAAAAGCTGAGTCCAGATCAAAGTATATTACGTCTAATTGTGAATTATTTGAAATACATTTCATAGCATGTGAGAGAAAATCAGACAGACTTGTAAGACAGGAGCTACCAGAAAGAAAAACATGTTGATTCGAGCTTAAGTAAGGAGAAACAAATTTGAACAGTCTGTCTTTGATTTCTTTTTCACAGATGATGGACAGAGGAGAGAGTAAGGAGATTGGTCTGTAAGAAGAAACAAGATTTTTTGTTACCACTTTTGTAAATCGGTGTGATGTTAGCTTGTTTCCAAGCGTGAGGAAAGACTCCATCTGAGAAACATCTGTTCAAGAGAATGCAGAGGGGATAACACAGGAATTCCACTGTTTTCCTGAGGAACATGGTGTTGATATCGTCCGGTCCTGAGGCACGGTGAGTTGAAGGAGGTGGCAATAGATTTCTCATCTCGTCGGGCTCAGTGGCAAGCGTTGTTAGAGAGGAGGAACAGACTGGCCTTACGTTTGGCAACGCTTTAAACCTACTTTAGGCACAGAAAGTCTAATCAGTACTGGACTTACAGTTTAAAGTGGAATCCAACCCACTTCGTAATGTGGCTTCATGTGAAGGCATTGATCGCTGTTTTTCAAGCATAGAAACACATAAAACTTCCCCAATATGTATCCACATCATGTCGAAAATTATTTCCAAATCACTGTTTGATTTTATGTTCACTTCATGCATAGAAAAGCTAATGGGGATCGGACATACAGTTTAAAGTGGGATCTGAACTACTACGTAGTACCTCCACCTGGTATCAATCCCAGAACCCCTTGATTACAGATCAACGACATAGTACGATATCGGGAAGGCTATTTCTAAATCAGTTTCACACAATGTTGATTGATTGATTGATTTAGTTTATTTTACTTCTCGCCTTTTGTGCCTCTTGGCTAATTTGCGAAGATGGGGATGAGTGATGAAATTGATGAATGGACATTCACAAACAACCAAACCCGAGCGGAATTCGAACCCGGGACCCTTGGCGTCGCAGCGCAATGTGCTAACCACTCGGCCACAGGGTCATGCAATGTGCATTACAGGGTAACAATATGGTTTCGGTCACTACGAGCATCAATAATTTTTCACTACTTACCTGCCTACATTGATAAGATCAGCGACTATGTGTTTCATCATGTTTCATCTGATAGAGCTTTCTATATTCACGTAAATGCGTTTATTGCTTTTACCATCTCGAATATCTGCAGTTATAACATGAGGTATTTTACAGTGCGAATGCATATGCACTTACTGTGACAGATTTTATTCTATATTTGTACTCACAGCCGTAGGCAGTGGCGGCGATTGTCTCCAAAAACTGCAGGTGGGAAGGGGAAGAGAGGACAGTAGCCACGTTCGGCGAGCCAGACAACTGCAAGATACGTCTGAGAGCAAACACGTGACTACCAACTTCCGGCTTAAGATCATCTTAACTGACGATAAAACAAGTCACACACTGTCTGTGGATAAAACTAGTCAATGCCACAACTAACATACAAGCGGTGAAGGGAAAAAATACGAAGAATAAATATATTTAGAAAATAATTTTAAAAAGTAGCTACTATTCTCGGAAAGGGAGTAAATATGGTATATCTTCTTTGGTCATGCGTTTAATTGAATTTAAGTAATTAAAATCAATTTTGAGTTCATTTTCATAGTCAGCTTCATAATATTCCGAGTTCAATCAAAATATTTATTCTGAATAGAAAGAAATGTTACCACGTTAGGTCTCATTATGGATATATATACTTAGCATTCATTAAAGTAGAATGTATTGTTCAAATCTTGCATCGAAGTCACGCTCTTCGTTCTTTGAAGCAGACGAGATATTCAGTGAACGTGGTCTTGATATAAATAAAACAATGTACTTCCCTCTTATTACACTTCAAACCAATATTTAAACATTTTCAAAGTATCATTTATTTATCTTGAATATAATGAATGTCCTCAGAGATCGCCAAGCATAACTATAGCCATCCCCACAATAACATTATCCCAAACTACATATATCACCACGGACGCTGCAATGTTGCAATATCTTGTGCAGACGAAACAAGTCAGCTTTTCCTTGACTTGCTCCGGCTGCAAGATGACTGTAAGCCGTCTGAATGACCGTACGCTTTTAGTCTGTAAGACGTGAATTCAAATTGACGCTAAACGTGCAAGATTTTCAAGACGACTTGAAGCTGTCTGGCTCGCCTAGCAAGAATTACGCTTCCACCTTCTTTACACCTACCCGGGTTCATATTGGATTCAGAGCACACGAAAACATTCCGAAAATTCAAACTTCCTGCATTCTGAAACAAGCCTAATCGCGTTGTCTGCATTGCATTTCCAGCAAACTCAATCACTGGTTGAAGTGAAACGAAAGTGGTAAATCCAAACCCTCTTAAAAATACCCCAATTACTATTATTGTCGTCAAATAACTTTTAAAACGAAGACTAAAATTTGTCACTTGTCCATAGGAGCGATAAAAGGAAAATGTTTGACCGAGACAATAACAGATGGCAGCACCAGTGACAAAGGATAAAACTAATTTTAACAAAGTAGAAAGG